>NW_010122710.1:40870-47318 GCF_000699245.1 Pterocles gutturalis | reverse complement strand
GAAAGAGGTCAAGAAACCGCCCCTGTGTTAGCAGGTAAGAGGAAGGCGCTGTGAGTGTCTGTGATAGTATTTTATGTGCGTTGTGGACACAAGAGCACTTCACAAGCATCTAGGGGAAAAAAAAAAATCACCAAAACCCATGTTTTCTTTTTTCCAGTCCAGATTGGAAATAAATTTGTGTTAAAACAGATGCATGGCAGAGATTTGGATCCTTTCTGTAAAACTAAAGAAGATTGTGCAAAAGGAAAAAAAAAAAATGTGGGAGAAATGGGTCGTGTCTGCTTTGTTTTGTGCTCATTGGGTGGTACCAAGGGTGACCCGCACCGTCCCAGGCTGCGGTGGGGAAGGAGCTGGTCCTGCCCTGAGCCGTCAGCTGGACCCTGCCGTGGCCATGCCCTCTCCAGGCGCCGTGTCCCACCCACACCTGCTGCAAGGTTGGTGATGTTCCCACCCGAGATGCTTAGTTCCTCCTGTAATGCTCGAGGGTGGCCATACACCTGCGCTAGGGCACTGTCCCCACGTCCAGCACCCACGTCCCCGTGTAGCCACGTGCTGTAGTGGGGCTCAGGCACCCTCCTTGGGACCCAGAGCCCATTGCCAGCAGCAGGCAGGGAGTGTACTGGGTTGTACTGGGTGGGAACTGGTTGGGACAAGCAGCAGCCTGCCTATGCAGGCAGCTGAGTGCTGGCAGGTGGGAGGAAAACCAGAGCCTGTCCTGGGGACTGGGTGAAAAAGTCATGCAAGGAGGGAAAGCAAAAACAGGGAGGGGGGAAGAAAAAAGAGCAGTGGGATCCTGGATTTACTTCATTCCTGGTTTTCTCCTTTCACAGAAGAGGAAATTGAACTCCCAGCTCCTTGCAGCAAGTGCCTGAACAGACAGTCCTTGCAAAAACAGATGGTGGCCCTCCAGTCACCCACAGCATCCCCAAACCTCCTGGAGGACCATGTGCCTTCATCCCTCTCCCGTGTAACACATCCCATAGAGCACATTTCATGCCTGCTCCCTTTAGCCTGGATTTCTCTACCTCCCTAGGGAATAGTCTGCTCCCAGTCCTAGTCTTTGGGAAGTTTGTGGGGTTTTTGTCCTAAGAATGAAAAATTAGGTGAAGTGGAAGGAGCAGCATCCCCCCAAAGCCTTCCACAGCGCAGGAAAGGTCCTCGGTGGAAAGCTGTGCCTGGCGAGGTTTCAACGGGGAGCCCAGGCTGGCACGTTCGTGCTGCTCAGGAGCCAAAGAAAACCCCCAAGACCCAGATTCAGCCCATTCCCCCTCGAAAATACAGTCGTGTCCCATATCACACGGCTGGGCAGCTCTGTCAGCAGTGAAGTGTTGGTGACTGCTGGGGAAGTTTTGGCTGGAGATGTCTTTCAAGTGGTTTTCCAATTAGCCTTCTAGAGGTAAGCAAGGAAAGGACTGGCGTGGAAGAGTGGGAAGGCGAGAAAAACTGAAAAAAAACCCTAAACTCTACAAAATGTCATCAATAGGCTATTTGCTGTTAGAGAAAACCAGGAATTTATTTGTGTTAAGCTCATCATGGTGTGCAACCCCCTTTTGGGGTATTTAACAGAAACCATCATAATTACAGGTCTGGACATTCTTTTTTCTTCTCCCCGCTGGTTTCCAAGTGGTGTTCTTGTGCTTTGCTTTGCCTCAGACACGGCTGTTAGCGTTCTGGCTGCTCTGCGCCTTGTGCAATCCTCCCGCTCTCGAGATGGATCTGAACCATGGCAAGAGCTTGCTGGAGCGCGCTGCCCAAGCTTGCAGCGGGCTCTCTGCAAACGCCGCTCCCTCCAGCTCCAGTCGGTGCCACGGCTGCAGGAGATTTGAGCCGTGATTGATGTCCCCCAAGAAAGTGCAGCATCATAGATTTGGGGTAAGGTGCTGAGCATCATTTGCCCTTGACAACTGTGGGATTTAGAAAAAATAATGCATCCCACCGCCTTAGTTTCTTTTGCTGTATTGATAATTATCCAGTAGCAGAAGCGCACAAGGAGAATCACTGAAGTGAGTAAGAAAAGCAGGATCAAGCCTTTCATTTTGCACCTTGGTTTTGCCCAGGCAAAATTTGCTCATCCCTCACATGCTGCTGCTGGCACTATGTTGGGATGTATCTCTGGGTGGCAGAAGGGAGTCCAGCTCCAAAAGAGCTGCTTTTGACTTGGATTTCAAAAAAAACCAATTATGAGCTGGGCAAGAGCTTCTGTGAAATGGATAATTTGGCCGGTGGCCTCCTTTTGCCTGCGAATTCTAGTACCTGAGGCATGTCTCAGTAACGAGCTGTTGTTTTCTGCCTCGTGGCAGGCTGGTTGCTGGAAACCTGATATTTCCAGGTATTTCAGCGGGACCGTTTAGATACACTCATCTCTCCTTACAAGTTGTTGTACTGGTATTTAAACAGCAGACAGTCAGGGAGACGGGTTCATGTGAATGCTCTTCAGAGAAGACGATTATAAAAGCAAACAGAACGATTGCTCCGGGTTCACGGTTGGGAAGTAGGAGCAAACTGAGGCTTAAGGAGCGATGAGTCAATGCAGAGATGAATTTATTTATTGGTAAATACGGGCTGGCTGCCATTGCCTGCTGCGAAGCCCGCGCGCCCCCCAGGGCTTTGGAAAGTGGTGATGCAAACCCGTGAGTCACAGCTTAGAACAATAGTTTCTTCATGCAAAATGACTCAGGACAGAAGAAAAACAGGTTTTTCAAGAAAGCTGAAGCAGATGAAATTACAGAAAGGAATACAATAATAGGATGCCTTTAACCCTGTGTTGAAATCTTTTTTGAAAGAGCTTTGGTGGATGCCTGAGACCAGCGGATTAGACCTTGCCTGCTCCCAGTTAGCTTTGCACTTTCAGAGCATGCATGCAGATAGCCAGAGCAAAAAAAAAAAAAAAAATGAACGCTGTGTGTATGGGCATTAAATATGATGTATACAACAGTGTCCCAAGTTATACTGAATCCTTACCCTCTCCTCTTCGTCCAGTGTCCTGGGCTCAGTAAGTCGAGTCTGTTTTGTGCCCATAAGTGGTGGGTGAGCCCTCCCTGTCCTTCCATCTACCCATGAGGTTGGTTTTATTTACTTTTTTTCTTCCTGATTCTCCTCCCTATCCCACCAGAGGGGAGGAGAGAGCCAGAGGCCGTGTGGTGCTTGTTGCTGGGTGGCCTTAAACCACGACACCAGTTTAAGGGAAGAGGTGGGTCCCGTTGAGCGTGGCCTTAAACCACGACACCAGTTTAAGGTAAGAGGTGGGTCCTGTTGAGTGAAGGGCACCCAGTTCCTTGCAGGGTCTGGCTCGCAGGTGGGATGCTCTCGGGGTGGGAGGTGTCCCTGCCACGGACCAAACAGCCTCTTCCATGAACTAAAAGCTCTGCCAGGTACGATGCTATACCAGTAACACACCCTCTCCATTATAGATAACCCCTTTCCTCCAGCGAGGGTGGAATACACTGCTCTGTAGTTTCCGTGGCCCTACAAATGTCCATTTTAGATATTCTGTCGAGTTTTACTGCAGAAATCATCACCTGAGCAACCTGAATGAAAAAGGTGCATTTTTTTAAAGGATTTAATTAAATCCGAAAATTTAAAGGATTTAATTATATAAGGTAAAGGGGAGGGCAAGCTCAGCAACCTGAATGAAAAAGGTGCATTTTTTAAAGGATTTAATTAAATCAGAAAATTTAAAGGATTTAATTATATCAGGTAAAGGGGAGGGCAAGCTACGGTCTGTCAGTAAACCCACTGCCATCGGATTAATCCAGCAAGCCAAAAAAAAAGTTTATTTCCCTTCTGGCACTGCATGTATTCACAGGATGGGTAGTGAATGTCCCCATACCCACCCTCAGCCCCTTGCTGGGTCTGTCTGCAGGAGGAGCTCAGCTCAGCCCGGGGCTGCTGCCATCCCCCCCACCGCTGCCTTTTGTTCCCAGTTCCAACCCCCATCGCAGCCCCCCCGGTGCTTCCCTGCTCTCGCTGCTTTCCATCCGTAGGTGGCAGCAGGCTTTAAAGTCTTTAACCTCTCAACACTGATGGGTTTTAGGAGCTCGGGGGGTCGTGCGATGATCTCCAAAACTTTGGTGAATGGAGCTGGTGTAAGAGGAATGAGTTCTTTTGAAGGAACAAAACCTGTGTGCTGAGCTGCTCTGTGAAGGCGAAGAGCAGAAAGTCCCACTCGGGAGTAAGAGAGGGCAGAGGAGCACCTCCTTTGAGCCAAACCCCCACTTGCAAAGAGCCGCGATCTTGTTCCATAAATTATCCTGGAAAGTTACCACGGCTCACAGCTGTCCCTTGCCAAGCACAGGGACGCAGAAAGCCTCGTTTGTGATGCAGATTGAAGCCCCTTTGCTCAGATTTGCGTTTGCATTTTCTCTATGTCCGTGCCCGGCTGGGCCAGCCTCAGGTGGCATCACCACGCGCCCGGACACAGCGTGGTGGGGACACGGGGACAGCCTGGGAGAGCGTTGGCTGCTCGCACAGAGTCGGATCACCAAGCCCGTGCTCTGAAGTGAAGCTCGATCACTGTTTACAGCCCTCTCCTCACATCGCAGGGAAAATCACCCCTCTTTTGACACCTCTCGGAAGCCAGAAGGGATGACCGACGGCTCTCCCAGAGGAGCAGCAGCTCCGCTCAGACTGTGCTGGTGGCTGCAGATGACGGGAACAGGAGGGCTTCATTATTGTATAATTAAGTTGAAGTGATCATTTTGTGTCCAACATAAAACGAGCTGGTGATCTCGGTCTAGTTTGTCTCGGACTTTGGTTACAAACCACTAGTGTGGGGGATGCAAGGGGGTGCTGGCATCCTGGGGGAGGGAAAGGGGAGAGGGGTCCTGCCTGGCTGGGGGAGACTGGGCTGCTGTGGTGTTCTGCCCAGATTTGGGGATTTTTTCCTTTCCCCACTCCAGGAAATTCCCAAGGAATAATTTTCATGTCAGATGGCTGCAAGAACAGTGCAAAAGGGCTCCCAGTACCCAGGAATACCAGCAAAAAGCAAAAATATTTGCAAAAAGCCACTACTCAAACCACCAATGCATACCCCAGCTGCTTGGTAGCCCTCCAAAATAATCTTTCCTTGAAGGAGAGCTCAGAGGATGGTCCTTGTGCAGGATGAGCACCTGCCCCAGGGGTGCAGGACCCCTCACGCTGTGGGCACCCCAAGGCTGAGCCTTGGTGATGGCTGATGCCACACGTCGTGACTGTAAAGGACATAAGTCAAGCCTTCTCCCTCTTCCCATGTGGAATTGGATTTTTCAACCTTAAATTCTACGATTATAATTTTTCCTATGAGATATTCAATATAGTTGTGCCTGTAAGATACAGAGCTAAAAAACCCTTTTAATTTCAGGTAAATGTGGATGCTGGCACTGGTGGGATGCTCCTGTGCCCATGGGTGGGAGCTGTGCAGGGAGATGCTCTTCAATCCGGCAGCTTTGCCAGAGTTTTGCTTTTTGGAGGTTGTTGATGCCATCCAGCCTCTTTTTATATTTTTTTTTTTCTCTCAGTAAGAGCAGCGTAGGAAACGTTAGAGCAGGTGTCAGGTTGTGGTTGTGTTTTAAAGGCATTTTGTATTGCTTTTCACAGCTGCGTGAGGAAAGCCAGCGAGATGTATTGCAGGCTGTGGTGGGAAATTTATGGTGTAAGCATCACACTTAATAGAACCCCTTCTGCTCGGGCTGGGGCTGTTAGGGTGTCACCCCCAGCCTCTGTCTGTGCCTGCTGCTCCAACACACCGACTTCCAGGAGCAGTTCAGCCTTTATTTCAGAGCACCCATTGCCCTGCCTCCAGCTGCCCCAAGCTTTCAGCTGACACCATCTCCTGCCTGTGGGGCTGGAGTGCCCGTATGCCATTAAATCAGGCTTGAGAAGTCCTAAAACAATTGTGGTGACATCCTCATACTGTTTTCATCACTAAGTAAAGAGGTCTGCATGCACAGACCACAGGGCAGCTGGTGGTCCTTGGGATGCGGTGATGCTGAGCATCCACGTGTGCCTTGGGGATCCCTGCCTGCATCCCTGTTCCCGTCCCTGTCCCTCTTCCCATCCCTGTTCCTACCCCTGTCCCCATCCTGCTCCCAGGGCTGGGAAGGTGTTGCCAGCACAGAGCACACATGCAGCGCCCAGGGGAAGCTCTCTTGGAGCAAAGCCCCTCTCAGCCCCCCCTCCCAGCCACATCAGACCCAACACAAACTGCTTGGAGAGCTGCGTCTGAGCCCCAGTTTTGCTTTCTGAAGCCAGCTGGCCCCGATTGACCACAAAAAAGTAAAAAAAAACCCCAGCCTTCTGAAAAGCAGCATCCTTTCAAGCAGAGCTGGTGGCTGTTGAAGTGGTGGTTGGGGGGGGAGGAAGGAAGGAGGGGGCCGGGCGCTGCCGGGAAGCCCAACACCCTCACCGTGGCTGGCTCTGGAGACAGCGTGTGGGCAGAGCGCCGGGATCTGTGTCGAGGGCGGACAGCGGC
>NW_010122710.1:31043-40860 GCF_000699245.1 Pterocles gutturalis | reverse complement strand
GAGGTGACTCATGATGTGTGTCGGGGGGAAGATGATGCTCTCGGCGCAGCGATGCCTTCCCCTCCCTCCCCGGCCCCAGGTGAAGGGGCCAAAACTGCGCCCAGGGGAGACGATGGCCCCGGGGAAACCGCGGGCTCCTGGGCTCAGTTAGCAAGATGTTGTGTTCCCTGCCTTGATAATTTGGGGTCATAATTGCACAGGCTGGAGTGGGAACCCAGCATCCCTCAGCTGTGCAGGCTGGGTGGGGAATTGGGGCTGGATCGGCCACAGCAGTGCCCCAGTCCTGGCTTTTCCTTTTGGTTTACATTTGACGGTGTCACAGGATGAAAAACAAACTCCTCCAGGGAGGAGCTGAGCCTGTCGGTCCCCTTGTTCGGATCAGGTCCAAGAAAAGGGGCTGAAGCACCCGTGGGTGGCTGGGCTGGGAGCAGAGGGGACCGATGTGCGGAGGTGTCCGTGTGTCCCCTGTCCCTGCCACCTTCTGCTCCAGCCATGGGTGTGAGCCCCCCCCAGGTTTCAGGGCCCCCCTGCTGTGAGTTTCGTTCTGACTTTCAGGTTGGGATGAGTCAAAAAATCTCAGAACAAAACACAGATGAAAGTGCTGCCTGTGGCTGGGTTTCCGCCGGTACCAGCTCGAGGGAGCATCCTCGGGGGGGACAGCCCTGCACCAAGTGCCACATCCCATGGTGGGGACACAGCCACGGCCCCACGTCCTGGGAAAGGCACTGAAGCACAAAGCAAAGGGGATGGAGATGTTTACCCAGGTCATTTCCCCAGAAATTAAGGGAAAAACATTTTTCAGCATCTTCTCCAGACTGTGTTTAATTTTGCAGAATCTCGGGGCATTGGGTGTTTCTGCTGGGAGCTGCAAACGCTCCCCCCGAGCTGCTCTGCCGCTGCACACCCCGTTCCAGCCCGGAACAACCCTCCTGGGGAGGTTTTGCAGCCTCAGCAGTACACTGAATTTTGCTCTGAAGGCACCTCAGCCAAAATTTGCCTTCTTTTGAAGAAGTTCAGAGAAAACCACCGTGAAAGCCAAGCAGCTCACCATTCCTCTTGTTACTTACCACCAAACCCAAATGCAACCTTGCAAGCAGAGCTGGAAAAGGGACATTCTGACACCGATTTTGATGAATTTCCTGGTGTTTGGGGATATTGTGCCCTGCATTTAACAGGCTCTTTTCCAGCTTCCTGATGAGGTGCTGCAGAGACCCAGAGGGGAGGTGGGCAGGGAGGGCTACAGCAATAAAAACACCCAGAGCCAACCCTTTTTTTTTTTTTTTTTTTTTCCCCCCCTTGCAACTGCTATGCCCATCACATGGGATGCAGTCCATTATCTTTCCTCTCCAGGTAGAACAGCCCCAGTACTCGGTGCATATTTGCCTTGTCCCGTACACATGTTGACATTTTTCATCCTTCTGTTATTACAGGTGCTGCAAAGGCAATAACCCCGAAATGTCACTGCTGCAGATTTGTATCGCACGGAGGAGATGGTGTGGTTAAACAAGGAACCACTCAACATCTAAATGTTAGGTAACAGACAACAAAATCTGCAAGAATGAGAACAACACCGTACACAGTACCTGTGGGATTCGCATCCCTGCTCAACCTCGGAAACTCTGGGTGCCCCAGGAACGCTTCATGCTCCAGAGAGATTTTCAGTTTACCTGCAGCCCCTCACTGATGCTGAGAATAATCTGTGTCAGCACTGCAGTTATGGCTTTTTCCCAGCTTGAGGGTCTCTTCAAGCAATAATTACATCTCGTTACCGCTCTAACACGTGCTGGTGGCTGCTTGTTCCCAAACCACCTGCGTCCCCGCTCCTTTCCATCCGGCTTCGCCTTTGCTGCCCGAAGGGAGCTGGCTGGACGTACCTTTGCAGGGTGTTTCCATACATCAGGAAGAAATGTTTTCCTGTGCGGGGGGTGAGGCAGTGGCCCAGGGTGCCCAGAGAAGCTGTGGATGCCCCATCCCTGGAGGGGTTCAAGGCCAGGCTGGATGAGGCTTTGGGCAACCTGGGCTGGTGGGAGGTGTCCCTGCCCATGGCAGGGGGTGGCACTGGATGGGCTTGAAGGTCCCTTCCAACCCAAACCAGTCTGTGATTTCCCACCAGAGCTGCTCCCCCTGGTCAGGTTGGGAGGACCAGTTTTGCTGAGTTTCAAAGTTCAGGTTGTGTTTTCCAGCCGTAGAAGATAGCTGTGGGCTGGAGGCAGCAGAGACATCCCCTCGGTATCAGGTGGGGCGGTTACTTCACCCTCACCAGCTATTTTCCAGTGCTTGGGATGGAAAATATCACACGTGTATCGCAGGTGGGCTGGTGGGATGTCAAGAGGTGGCGGTGGCTGCTGTCGGCAGGGGGGAGGCACAGCCATGCCCACACCACTCTCAGCCCGTGCTCCCAGAGCTCATCTATTTATAGTGCTTCTTCCTCCTGATGTGTTTACTCGAGCCGCTTTTATAGCTGTTGTCTGACAGGCAGAGGATGGGGGAGATGCTCGCAGGCTTCGGGTCGGATGCTCGAGGCAGAGGGGACACGTGTCCTTGTCCTGCCTCTGGCCGCACAGCGATGCTGCTGGGCTCTGCCCTGCTCCGAGGGTGCTGCCCCTGCTGTGGATTTAAAAAGTGGATTGGGACCAGCTCATTCCCCATGAATCTCCAGAAACAACCCTCCAGGAGGACTGGCCCACCCTGGGTCTGTGAGCTGGTCCCTCAGGGTGTCGGGGGCTCCCGTGCCCCCCAGGCTGGCACCTGCCTGGAGCTGGGCGGCAGGAGGACTGGCAGCCTTGCTGCTGTGTTTTATTCCTCAAACTTACTCATTTTAAAGCTGGAGCTGTGAAAATCGCTGGTTTCCCTCTTTTAGAAATGCTTTATTGATCCTGCTTGCTTATTAAGGGCAGGAACTTCTCCCTCGCCCGCCGGTCCCTCCGTGCAGCGTGTTATTTGTGGTATCCCATCCAACAAACACCTATTTTTAGCTGAGCGTTCTCGGAAGGGCTTTGGGTACCTTGTTTTCCACAGGGAATTCTCTCGCTCGCAGGGTGCCTGGGGCTGCGCAGGGGATGCTCAGACGGAGGCAGAGCACGTGGTGGGTCCAGACCCATGGGGACAGCCGGTGTCCCGCTCTGATGGCAGCAGCATCCTAAACAAACCCAGCATCTCCCTCCTGAGAATCATTTTCCCAGGAGTTATGGCTGCAGATAGGTTATTTTGCTTTTTGACCTGCCTGCCTCCCAGGAAAAACTCCATTTCATCGATCGGACCACTGCAAGCTCATTGCAGGGCTGCTAATGACCCAGCTGGAACAGCAATATTTTAACCTCTGTGCTTTCTCCTAGTGCTCAGTGCCAGCATTATGAAGTGCCACTTACAACATAAGCACAGGCAGTCAATTATTTTAATCTTTATTACATCTGAACGTGCAGCAGCTACTCCTGAGCAAAAACACCGCGTCTGATCCTCAGCAGAGCAGGTTTGGCTGGGAAATGCCATCCGACCGCTTTGGGAAATGCCGTCCCATCACTTTGGGAAATGCCGTCCCATCACTTTGGGAAATGCTGTCCCACACTTTGGGAAATGCTGTCCCACCACTTGCACACACCAGCGTTGCTCACGGACACCCCAGGGCTCATTTCTCAGGGCAGCCACAGCACCAACACTGCTCCCCACCCCGGATCCTGACTTCAGAAGGGGGCTACATTCCTCCTGCCTCCTTCTACTTCCCAATAAACTGGTTGCCATTTGCATGATTCACTCCCCTGTGCAGACACGGTCCAGGACCAGCGCCCGTGGCTCCCTCTCATGGATGAGGGACGGACCCGGGCAGGGCCGTGGGCTCACCCCATGTCCCCAAAACCCCTTGGCTGGGGGCTGAGCACCTCTCCACCACAACCCCGTGGATGATCTCTGGCGTGTGGGGTCATCCCAGGAGCAGAAAGAGCTGCCCGCGACCAAAACCAGCCCCGTCCATCACTCCTTCCCCACGCTAATCCTCCAAGAAAAGAAGATGCCTGGTTAAACCCTCCAGAGCACACGCCCGAGCCTATTTTTTTAACTTGTGCTTTCAACAAACAGGGAACGAGTTTGTCAAGTGGGGCTTGGGATGGGCAAGACATCAAGGCAGAAGGCAGCGCTCGGGAAGCCCAGCTGGGTCAGCCAGGGTCGGTGCTGGCTGGAGCAGGATTTTTCCCTTGTTTTGTGGGTTAAGTCATTGGTTTATTTATTTTTTTAGAGTTTTTTTTTTAATGATTATTCATCTGTTGCAATCGCAGCAGATGCATCATTTCACAGCCCTACATGGAAATCCAAGCCCAAGGAACTATTTTTAGCACACACAATGTCTCCCCTAAATGTATGAACTTTGGAGGAGTAAATATTAAATACACGCTCATCGCGTTAGAGGTGTTTATGCACAAGAACAGCACCAGCCTTTTTAATGGTTAGGGAAAATTATGTCGTACCACTAGCAGTTAATCAAACACAATAAAACGAGACCTTACTGCAATTCTTGCAGGATAAGTCGAAGGGCAATTAATTCATTTGCACAGCTGTTGCTGGTGATTTACTGACACTGGGGCACATTTGCCCCATTAGTATTTATGGTGGCACTTGCAACCCTTATGCAAAACACGTAAAGGATAGCCTCAACACTTACTTTGCAATTAAACTGAACTTTCTTTGCCTGTTCACTCCAGATCGAGGCGTTCTGCACCATCTGTGGTGACGGTACTGTAAGAGAACCCCAAGCAAGCAGCATAGGGAAACCCTCTGTGCTATAATTGTATATAAATATATGTATTTTAATAAGCCAGGCTGGGTTAGAAGGTGCTTTCCTAAAGGGAAGGATACCAGAAATACAGAGCCAAGCTCTTGTTGGTGGGTTGGTTTCATGCCATCTCAATTATTCCCTCTAGATCGGGCTCTCTGGGAAAGGAGGGATGTCCAAGAGCAACATAGTCCTTTTCGATGCCCCAGATTTTTTTCTCTCTTCCATTACTTCCAGGAATTTGGGCTCGCTTCCCCATGCCCATCCCCACAACGCATCAAACCAGCCCACCCCAGCCATCGCTGCTCCAACACATGCCAGAGGCAGGGACGCATCGTCCCAGGAATGTGGCTTCCCAGGAATCTGGCCTCTCTCTTCCATGATGCTCAGAGATTTTGGAGACAAAATCCTCGCCAGTGTGTAAGGACTTTGCCCCATGTTCTCCAGCATCCCACCTCCGAGACCTGGCTGGGCTGTTGTGTCACCTCTCCGAGGACATTTTGGGGACATCCCAGGGCCAGGGGCATCACCAGGGCTCGAGGGCTAAATCAGGGGAGTCCAGTCAAAGGGGGATCCTCAAACCAGGAGCATGGCGGGCTGGCCTCGCCCCCTGCTTTATGAAATCGAATTCTTTAATCTCTCCCTTCTTGAACAGGTGGAAAACTTATCACAGAAGACGACTCTTGAATGGTCTTCGGACAGATGGGTTCATGCATGATGCTGTGGGCTCCGTGGACCAGCCCAGGAGCAGTAACACAGCCCAGGAATCAAATCCTGAGTTTGCAATAACCTGATCCTTTGCCTTTTCATTTAAGAGTGAACTATAGGGCCGTGGATTTCCTTCTCTTCTTGCACCCACCCCCTGCAGAAGACTCATCTCAGGGTGATGTTTTAGCACCGTTTTCACTGTGCACCGTAATTTCCCTGATTAATCACTTTGGTAATAAACTGACCAAAGTACATCTATTAAATATCTCATTTTCTTTCAGCAGCTTGGGCACGTGGTCAATTCAAAGAAATACAGTCAATACAGGGGGAAAAAAAAATTACGTGCCAGGAAATGCCAAAAAGGTAAGAGAGAAGAATCCTCGAATCCCCATGTACAGAGCTGCATCCCTCGGGATGCTCCCACGGACCCCCCGGGGACGTTTGCTGTGTGTGACCTCCCTCAGTACACCAAGGCAGCGGGACACAGAAAACACTGCTTTATTGACTGCATTTGCCAACACATTGAGGAATGCAAAGGGTTTGTTGGGTTTTTTTGGGTTTTTCTTTTTTTTTTTTTTTTCATAAGCAATGGGCCATGGTCCCAATGTGTATTAAAGCATACACTGTATCTAAACAGGATGAAAATAATGGCAGACAGAGCTATTCCAAGGCAACACAAATAGCATGCATAATACAGTCTCACACAGAACGAGTTTGATAACATTATATTGCTTTAAGGATTAACTAACATGGAAAATGTACAAAAAGGAGAAATAGGTTTTTGCATTAATGAAAAATACATTTTTTTCTCTACAAAGGAATTTCTAATACAAGAAAATAAATATTGCAACATAAGCCAAAAATAATTTAAAATTGCTCTTTTCAATATATTTTCAATATTTCTCTTTTATATTAACAAATGGCACATCACGTTCTTTGAAACAAAGAAAACAGAAGGGTTTCTCCTCCTGCGACATTCATATCGTTTCCTGTAACTGATGTGAAGTGGGTCTGTTTTGTACGTGAAATGGCGCAAACTGTGGGGGGGAATTTCCCTAAAGAACAACCAAACCTCACGCCCTGCCCTGCACCAGCATCTCCCGCATCCCGGCTCCGTTCTGCATCCCGCCTTGGGGCGAGCTCCGTGGGACAGCGGGCATCCAAACCCCCTTCAATAGGTGCAAGCAAAAAAATAATTAAAAAACAGGTGTGGGGAAGATGGGTGGGTGGAATCGGAGCGGTCCTTGGGAACTCCTGCCGCCACCGGGGCTGGGCTGGGGTTGGGGCTGTGCTCGGTCATCGGGGCACGATGCTATTTGCATCCTCATCTCACCGGCTGCTCTTCTTACAGTGCAAATGTCCATTCCTGCAGTTTATACATGGTTAAAAGACAACATTTCTCTACTAAAATAAACCCTTATATTTTTCTTTCTATTCATTTCAAAATACATTTACAAGAACATCAAAAATATTTCCTTTCTGCATTTTTTTCTCTCTCATCGGGGCACGATGCTATTTGCATCCTCATCTCACCGGCTGCTCTTCTTACAGTGCAAATGTCCATTCCTGCAGTTTATACATGGTTAAAAGACAACATTTCTCTACTAAAATAAACCCTTATATTTTTCTTTCTATTCATTTCAAAATACATTTACAAGAACATCAAAAATATTTCCTTTCTGCATTTTTTTCTCTCCTGAACGCCGCGGTCCCCTGCCCCGAGGTGATGGAGAGGATGCTCGGCGCAGGGGATGTGCTGGGGTGGCTGCAGCTGTCCCGCTGCCATCCCATCCCTTTCTGCAGTGAGTGCCCCTTTTCTCCCCTTTTATTCCCCCCACCCCATTCTCCTCCCCAGGTTCGATGCTCCCCACCAGCCCCTTCATCTTTCCCCACCTAACGCCGCCTCCCGATGTTTCGGGAGCGTTTCCGAGTGTTTTATTGCCTGGTGCTGGCGGCGGCGGGTTGGTTGTTCTTTAGGGTCTCCCCCTTTTTGCTTTCCTGTACTGAGAAGACAAGTAGTGCAGAAGCTGATGAATGGAGCTGTGTACAGTGAAGTTTGTGGATTGCTTTTTTCTTTTTTTTTTAACCATCATTGAGTGAAGCACACGGAAGCAAGATTCATTAAAAGGCAGCATATTGATTATTGTTATGACTCTTATACTAGGATACTGTAGCTAAAGCTAGCAAGCCTGATAAGATAAACTAAGTCCTATTTACTGTATTTAACATTATCTGAACATACTGAGCCTTAATTAATGAGCAGATTTTTCATTTCCAACCTCAACAGATGACGCAAATTGATGACAAAGGTGGTTCCCGTTTTGCTGATTTTCTGCTGGTTTGGGATTTATTTTTCCCCCCCCCGCTAATAACTGCTGTATAACATTTCTCCCATCTGAGGAAGGTTTCTCTCCAGGCATGGTCAGTCTCAGCCGGGTTTCGCGTTGGGCGTAGCTTAGCCAGGGCTGGGCGCAGGCGCTCGCCATCCGACCCCAAGCCCCCGCCGCTCGCCATGCCTGGGATGAGCGAGGCTGGCACCGCTCGTCTCTGCTGCAACTTTACCAATAATAAGGACTTTGGAAGGCTGATCGAGATGATCTACTCTAAAACATCAATTGAAGGAGTCTCAGTTTCAAAAGAAAGCTCACAGTGAAATGAGCAAAAAGCATCGGAAATCAAAACGGCAGGATGCGGTCTCGGAGCAGCAGCATCCCTCGGAGCAAGCTTGGAACCTAACGCCGCAGCAGTGTGTTATGAGTGTGTCTTTAGTCCTTTGTTGCTAAATAACTTCCAATTTTTTATTTTTTTTTTCATCATGACAAGTTTTCCGGTTTCTGGCTGTGCTGCTTGACTGTCAAAAATATTCTTTGGCATCCACAAAATTATTTGACTGATTGGTTTGACAATTGCAAGGTTGTTTTGTTTAGTGATGGGTTTAACCGGTTGCAGAAGTGTCCCAGGTTTGGTATATTATTTTTTTTAGCTTTTTTTTTTTAAAACATTTTTTTATTTTTAAAAAACAACAACAAAAGTTTCAGTGAATTCCTTTTTTTTTTTTTTTTTTTGTTCCCTGAGCTCACACTGGGGTCACTCCAATAAAACACGTAGCACGACTTAACTGTGACCTTTGAAGCCAAAACCGAAGTAATGGTGCAATTAAGTGCAAACATGGAAATTCGCCTGACTTGTAGGTAACATGGGCTTTTAAACAACATTTAAGGCTTATTGGGGACATTTTATGCATTAAATTATTGTAATATTTATAATGGCAGCTTCTGTGAATCACCCTCCCACAACGAGTCAACAGCTTGTAACCAGGATCTAAGGAATAATTAAAAAAAAAAAAAAAAAAAAAAAAAGGATGGGAAGGAATAAATTCACCATTTCCATTGTAGCATTTAGTAGGAAAACAAAACGGTGAAGGCAAGCGTTTCCATTTCCCCTCGGTGACGGTACATCTGGCCTCGGGGCCAAGCGTTTTGTTGTGCAAAGGGGGTTTCGATCCTGCCGCCCTGGCGGGACCGCGGCAGCCGTCGGAGGGAAGCACGGGCAGAAAAACTTTACTCAACCTCCCGGGTTAAACCAACTCCGAAGGATGCTTTTCTCCTCCATCCTGCCCCACATTTCCATTTCCCAGCTGGCTAACAGCTGATCAAGTCACCTGAGTTCATCACTGCACTTTTTCTAACGACCTCAACAGGGTCGACCCACGGGGCAGCAACGGGGGAGAAATTTTGCATCCTGGCCCCTGGACGGATCCCGACCAGATGGAAAGGTGATGGGGAAAAATAATGACTGAGGGTGTTTTTCTTATTTTTTTTTTTTTTTCTTCCTAAAAATAGAAATGTAACATTGCTCTCTTCCACCCCAATCGCTTTCCTCCAACAAGCTTTTTGTGCTTTAGTCATTATTTATTTTAACACCGCTTATCTTCCTTCCTCGTATACGCACGCAGGCGGGGATCTCCCCTCCCGCTGCCGGACCCTCCGCTCGCTCCCTGCTCCAGGGGCAACCATCCCGGGCAGAAATCTGCCCTTCGTTAAATAATGCCCATTAATTAAACTGGCATCCCTGCAGAAAGCACAGGTACCGGCACCCTCTGCCCTCTCAGCCCCTTCGGCATCGGTCCCACCGGGTGCCGGTTTTTGGGAAATGGGGTCTGGCAGGGAGCCGGGGAGGGACCGCTGCTGTCCCGGTCATCGATGGCGGTGAAGCTGAAGCTGTATCTCAGGCGTATAGAGAAGAGAAAGACAACAGTGCCGAATTTCCAACTATATACACATATTAAAAAGCCCCCCCCTCGCTAAGATACCAGCCAGAAATCGGCAATGGCAGGTGTCACTGGTC
>NW_010122710.1:30233-30884 GCF_000699245.1 Pterocles gutturalis | reverse complement strand
CCGTCTCGGCGTCGAAACGCCGCAGGGGAGCTCCGCCGGCACCCTCGGCTTTGGGGGGCTGCGACCTCCGAGTCCCTCGGCTCTCCTTTGGTAATTTGAACCGCACGATGGTTTTGGGGCTACCTACGGAGTCAGGCACTTTGGCCACGGGGCTGGGCTCCGGCTGGGCGCAGCGCGGTGTCTCCTCTTCCTCCTCCTCATCCTCCTTGCCGGCGCATCCCCTCGTCCCGGCCGGGCCAGCTTTTGGGATAGAACTTTTCCTGGCTGTTTTTTTTGCCTCACTCATCCCTCTGCGGTCGGTGGGAAGCTTCGCTGTCCCTTTCTCCGATTTGCTGGGTCTGGAATCGGGAGCGCAGGGTTTGGTGGCATCATCCGACAAGTCGCTGGCGTTGTTAGTCCAGGGCTCCGAGCTCTCCGGCTGGCTCCCGGCCACGGCGGGGGGGCTGCTCCTGGGCAGCTTTTTCTTAGTGTTCGTTCTCGTTTTGCTTTTCACTTTCTTGGTGGCCTCGCTCTGTTTGAACGGGGAGCGGAGGGAATGGTCCATCATGAAGCTCAGCAAGGTCTCCTCGTCCTGGAGGAGCTCCTCGGAGAGCCCGGGGGTGCTGTCCTCGTGGTGGGCGTTGTTGAGGGACCACTCGCTCATCGCCATGT
>NW_010122710.1:28332-30223 GCF_000699245.1 Pterocles gutturalis | reverse complement strand
TCTGCACCGACTGCGCCAACCAGCTGTTGAAGAAGGTCCCGTCGATGGGGAAGGAGGTCGACAAGCCTGGAAAAAAAAAAACAAAAACTGCTTCAGGAGCCAGAAGCAGCCATAATGGCACCAGCATCACCAAAACTCCTCGGCACCAGAGAAACACTCGAAAGGCCAACAAACGCGCATCAGGGCACAGAGGAGGGGTTTCTCCAGTGCTAACGCTGAATTTGGGGTCCAGTGAGGTCACAGCACAACCACCCCAGTGGTCCCCCACATCCAACACCCCACGAACCTCCCCGAGTGTAAAAGGAGCATCTTTCTGCAGTGAAGATGGCAAGCCCAAACCCACCCCAGCACGGGTGGAAAATACATTTCCTGCAAAGCTGGCAGGACCCCCAACGCGGGTGTGAGCCTGAAAATTCAGCAACTGCTCCTGGAGTGGGACTTGTGCCCAGGCGAGTGGTGACAGGTCCCCAGGGAGCAGCTGTCACCGTGTCACCAGGCACTGCCAAAACCCAGGGCACATCAGTGGGGCGATGGGACCAGCGTGCAGAGGCAGGATGACGAACATCTCCAAATACTTGAAAGATGTGAAAATGAAGAATAGGAGTAGAGATGATAGGCTGGAATGGAAAAAGCTGAAAAACTTCCAAATAATGATGTCTGCGAGCAAGGGAGAGCATCGTGTGCTGGGCTGGCCCCCATTCCCAACTGGCAAGGTGCAGACCCGCACAAGCACAGCCCGTTCCAGTCCCCCCAGCAGAAACCCACAGCTTAACATCACAGATGCTTTTGTGGATGGAGAAAAAATTCAGTTTGACTTTTGATTTCAGGTCAGAGCTTTCCTTTTAACACAGCCAGTCTAGCACCAGAAGAGGGACAGAGCAGTGGCACGGGCGGGGGGACTCACACCTGCGATGTCTGCCTGTCTCAGTGACAGCTGAGATATGGGACCACGTGGGGACAAACCCAACACCCTGCGCAGTGCCGGCGCTGCTCGAGGGCAGCACTGGGGAGTTCGGTCAGCTTGGATGGCCCCTCGGAGGTGACACTGTGGAGGTGGCAGTCCCCCACTTCCTAGCAGGTCACCGGGGTCCTTTTGGAGAAGACAGCCCCTGGTCCTGGCAGCATCCCAGAGCAGGGGAGGGGATGCAGGAGCAGGATGAGGTTAGGGCATTGCGGGGTACCCGTGTGCTGGGCACCCCAAGGGGTTGCCGTAGGGTGCACCAGGCTCACCTTCCCCAGCCCTTCCCTGACGACCGCAGCCCCAAGCGATGCTTTGAGCCCTTTGTAAAATCCAGGAGGTTGCAAGACCCTGAGAAGCGTTGGGTCAGATGCCCGGTTTCCCTGGCTCGCAGAAGTGCAGCTTCTCTTGGAGACCCCCCCCATCCCTCCATCCTTCGACAGAATTTGCCCCAGCAAATCCACAGTCTCTTTAGCAGAGAACAGGAGACAGGATGAGCCCCGTTTCCAAACAGACCCCTGCCTAAAACCCAACAGCTTTGAGATGAACAGAAAGCAGCAGAGTCCGGGCGAGCAATGGGCCAAGCAGTGCAAAGCAGGGTGGCCCCGACCCCCCAGAAACTCTCTGTACCCCCAGACAGGTTTTACAGCACCCCTGGACTGTCCGAGAGCCCCATGGGACGGGTGCCCCCCCCATCCATGCACCCGTGGGGCAGCTGAGCACGTGCAAACTCATCACCTCCTGCCCCATGTGCTGGCAGAGGAGGTCGAACAAAAACCCAATTCCACATAAAAACCATACAGTTGTCAAGGATCTCATCAAAAAAGACCTTTTTCTTCTGTTTTTGTACTTCCCTCCCCAGCCCCATCAGCTGCTGAGCGGCAGCAGGTTGAGCTGATGGGGAAGAGCCGGTGGTGGGTGAAGCATCGGCAG
>NW_010122710.1:25075-28214 GCF_000699245.1 Pterocles gutturalis | reverse complement strand
CCAGTACACGCCAGGAGAAGGCAGAGCCCAGCACTATGTCCCCCGTCGGGGCACGGCACAGAGGATACGGGGGCGAGCCCTGCCGCGGGGTGGGTAAGTCTGATTTTATCCCCGGGGAGCAAAACCCCTTTTCAGCAGCACATCACAGGTTTTGGATCGCGTTCCCCCAGTCCAGCCGCAAACCCTGGGGCTGTGGGGGGGATTTCACAGCCCCTGCCCCAGCGGGGATGATGGCTCCGACGGGGTCTCTCCCGTAGGACCACGGGAATGGGTTTTCAGGCTGATGGCCACAACGGGGAGATGGAAGAGGCTCTCATGGCCTCGGGTGTAACTCCACCGCGGGCGTGCAGGAGGGATCAGGGTGGGGACTCAACCTTGCTCCCCCAAAACAGGGAGCAGCCAGCGCCACGGGCCAGCTCTGCGCCCATAAAATCAGACTTACCCAGTTGTCCCAATACAGTTTCGTTGACTGATTTCCTTTTCTCTTTCTTCTCAGGACTACTTTTTCTACCATCTCTTCCTTTCCTTCTTGGGTCATTTTTCTTACCCTTTGTCTTCTTCCCAGTTTGTTCTGGTATTTTTTAGAAAAAAAGGAAAACTCCGTGTGAGACGAGGCACCAGGGACGCTGCGGTGAGCAAGTTCCCCTGGGGCACACCCCTGCGGGGACGGTGGCAAGGGTCTGGACTGGGAGCTTCTGGAAATCCAGATACAGTGCATCAGGTGAATTTCTCCTCTCCACATGCTCACTGATTATTCCAAATAATTATGAAGGATTTGTCAGGCATGAACTTCCTTTACAAAAACTGTGATGATGTTTTATCTTTTTTTATTGTGTTTATTACTTATTAACGTACCCACTAATCCTTCTAGCTAGCTTCTACCAGTATGCTTCTAGTAGCATGCCTGGAACGGACACAGCATAGATGAGCCTGAAGCTTTCTGAAACCTTTATAAAAATTCGGGTTATGTATGGTACCAGGTACACCAGACCTGAAACAAGTCCAAGCCAAAGGGAGAACAGCTGAAACTTTCTGGCCAGCTGTAGGCTACACTCTCAAGAGGTTAAGAAAAATCCAAATCCTGTAGGTTATATAAAAAAGAGGTTTGGAGCTTGGCCGTGAACTTAGCGTGGCTGCAGGAGCAGTCCCAGCGATGACAGGGGACAGGCTGGAGACCCTCCAGCCACTGATGTGCCCTCCTGGACCGCGGGTGTGGGATGCGGACCCATGGGAGCAGCAGAGGGGAATAACCCCGAACCCTGCTCAGACCCCTTCCAGGAACCATGGGGACCTCCAGACCCGGCTGTGTGTCACCTGCCACCGACAAGAGCATCTCCTGGAGGGATCCAGCTGCAGAGCACATCTGACAGCAACGGCAGCGGTTTAACGCAGCCCTTCATTGGATTTGACCTTTTGGGGCCAGTAACTGGTCGTGCTCGCTGCGTGGGGGTGAAAAGAACCCAAAGCTACAAAACTTCAACAAGTCAATGGAGCAGGGAAGGCAGGGATAGAACTCTCAGCTATGTAGACATTCAGCTAAAAATCAATATTTCCTAAATGGCTTTGAGCTTCTGCTGGTTTTATTCCTCTTGGGTAAACAGGACAAATTAAAGTACGACTTGGATTGCCCAGCGAAATACTCCAACAGTTTTCACTTGCTCCGTAAGGTCATTCTCCCAAAGAAATCCACACTAAAACTTCTGTTAACTTTCAGAGAGGGGGAAGGATACCGCCCTTAAGCCTCAATGTGATGGAAGTGGAGGTATAAGACGCAGTTTCCCAAAGTCTGGCCCATACACTGAGCCTGCCCAAGCCGAGCAGCCATCAGAGCAAGGATTTTAAGAAAAAAACAGGTTTGCTGTGCTGGCCAGCAAACAGCCTCAGCAGAAAGGCTGCGGACAGGACGGGTCGGAGGGAATAACCCTGCTCTGCCCTGGGGTGAGCCGGGGAGGGAATTCGCGTTGCACCTGCCCCAGTCGGGATTAACGGAGGATTTACCGTCCCGGGCTTGCCAAGCCAGGAACCCCTCCTGACCAACGGGCTCACGGAAAGAAAGAAAAGCAAAAGCGAAATTGGTATTTGCTGCGTTCCTGCCAAACGCAGGCACATTTTTCACTTTGCTTACAGAATAAAAATCTAACTTTGTTTAAGATAGCACAATGGGGCTAAAGAGAAACCCGAGCAGCACTTTCTGAAGAGGAACCTGTCAAAATAACAACCGTGTTTCAAAGCCAGACAGTGTTTGATTTCCACTCCATGCAGGAAAAATACAGGGGAGAGAGGTGGGTTCATTTTACATGGGTCGTTCTCACTCATTTTATTAAAAATCTCCTCCTTAAATCTCAGTAATTCTATTAAAAATCTGCTTAAATGATTACTTATCAGTGTAAAAACAAACCCCTCCAGTTTTGAGTTTCATATGGGAGCCATTCCAAAAAAAAAAAAACCCCAACACCTCCGTGCCAAAACCATCTTTGGAATAATCCCAACAGATTTTGGTCGATGATTACTGCATCAGCAGTTCAAAACCGGCCTCAGCCGGGCAAAATAACGCTGATGCTGCCTCCCGGCAAGGGAACTCCTCCCGAGCTCGGGAGACCTGATGCACGCGTGCCAAAAGGTCCCAAGTGTCCCCCCGCCATGGGAAGGACCCAGGTGCCCAAACCACCTGCAGATCCCAGGAGAGAATTCCCACAGCCAGGCCCTTTCCCTCCGGCGGCAGCGGCTCCTGGGAGCTGGGTCCTGGAGGCAGCAGCCCCTGCTCGGGATCAACCAGAAAGCCCGTCCTAGGAAAGCTGAGCAGCTCGGCTCGGTTGGTTCAGAGCGGAAAACGATTTGGCAAATGCCAACTGTTTGGGGCAGGAGAGAAGAACGACTCCATCCGAAGGTACGTCAGACCAACTGCATCCAAACGTATGAACTGACACCCCCAGCCTGCACACCCATCACCGCCCGGGTTTGGCTCTGCTCACCCACCTTCAGCGAGCACAAACGCCACAGTAACGGCAGTTGTGCTTTTCCCCTAAGGACACGTGTGACATTTCCAGGCAGGGCGATGGCACTGCTCCCCCTTGCCCACGGGCACCCTGGCCCCACGGGGAGGGTCCCAGCTCGCCCGCCCCAGCCCTCCCTGGGAGGA
>NW_010122710.1:14752-24862 GCF_000699245.1 Pterocles gutturalis | reverse complement strand
AGCATCATGATGCCCCTGCGAACCCCCAACCCCCAGCACCCCCGGAGGATTCCTCCCCAATCCTGCAGAGCCCAGCACCAACAGCACACGGCGTCTGCCATCGGGATCTGAGCTTCTTGCTCTTGCCTTTTATCCGCCTGTTATTCCCAAACTGACCTCCTGTCCCACGGCCCCGGGCAGCAGCATCGCTGCAGGGAGCACCACCCGGCACAAACACCCCGGGAGCAGCTCTCGGGATGCAAAAGCCGGGTCTCCGGCTGGTGGGAACAACTGGGAACACCATCAGCTGTGTGCCCAGGCTGGGGACACCCATCACTGGTTCAGGGAGGACGTACGGACCAACGCACAGTGTCACCAACCTGTGTCACTAGAGATCTGCAGGACCCACATCTCCCCGGAGCACACCCTGGGGTCCCGGCCACCCCCTGCCCCACGCTCTGGCCACGGAGAGGAATCTGCACAAGCTGCGAGGCACAAACAGCTCAACATCCGCATTTCTCAGCCTCCAAAACTTCAATCAAAGGAAACTTTTGTCAAGGAAAACTCAGCCCAGACAGTTCCTCCAGAAACCCCAACCATGTGACGGCTTCAAACACAACTCCAAAGCCACAAACCCAACGACCATGGGAAGCGCCTGCCAACGCACCAGATGCTGCTGCTGGAAAAACCATCCTGCAGCCACGGGCTTTGGTCTGCACTGCCACCAAAGGGAAGGGAGGAGGGAGCCGGAGCCGTGGGCTCCCGGCACCGCTTGTGCAAAAGGAAAAAATAAATAGGACAGAAGGAAAGCAACTTTATTTCAGTTCCTTAATAAAAGGTGACTGAGGCTTTGCCTGCAGTAGCGTGATGTGATGCTCTCCACTAACGGAGCAGCCGACCACAGCGAAAGGAGCTGGTCTCCAGGAGCAACAGACATCCCAGCAGCAGCTTAACCCTCGATTCGTACCAGAGCCAAAGGCATCTGCAGAGTCCAAAGCAAGGGCTGCCGACCCGTGCCAGGGAGCCAGCTGCGTGGATCAGCCCCAGCGCCAGCCCAGGATTTGCCATCTCCTCCCAAACAGCTCCACGTCCACAAAATGCTGCCTTAGCATCACCGTCTAACCAAGCACTTGGTCTTCCCGACCCATTCCCAGGAAGAGGAGGATGGAGATGTGTGAAAACAAGGGGTATGGTTTTATTGTGTTTCTGAACAGAACTGGAGATGTGCTAAGAGCCAACATCCGAACCCTGCTTAAAAAGCACCGCAGAGGAGGGGGTGGCTCTGGTTGCCTTGGGGTGGGAGCTGAGGCTTGGGCACGAGTCTTTGGCTTTGGAGGGTGGCAGGGACAGCGGCTGCGAGAACGAGCTCTGGCGAGCAGTACTGACCTGGGTAAAGATCTTTCTCGATGAGTTTCATCTGGAGATGGAAGATCTGCTCCTGGAGTTTACAAATGGTGTGTTTCATTTTCTCCCGCCTCGTCACCATGTAACAGAGATTTCGAACCTAGAAAGCACAGAAGACAGTGTTTGGTTTAGGCAGGGTCAAAGCGGGTCCCCTCAAGCTGTGTTGCTGCTTCTGCCGCCCAGGAAAATCCCCAATCCCTGGGACTCACTCCTCTTCATCTCACCATCACTTTCCAAACCAAAGCAGCCACCCTGGGGACTCCAACCAAGCTTCTGCCCCAGCACAGGGACAGCTCGGTCACTGCCGCTCCCAGGCTTGGGGACCGTCCTGCCGCGGGTCCCAAGTGGAGGGACAGTTGGGTGCTGCATGTCAGGGGCTCTCTCTCTCTCCCTCCTGTCTTCTGAACATGAACAATCAGCCAGTCAATCTTTAACTTCTCCCATCAAATGCCTGAACGCACTGGCAGGGTTTGCCCTTCGAGGGCACGAACTCAGCCCCAATAACCCAGCCCGCCGGGAGTCAAATGGGGCCGTGCTGCTAATCTGCTCCCGTTAGTCAGGATTAACTTCCAGCACTTGCTGCAGCACAGCCTTCAACTCTGCTGCTCATACACGGTGTTCAAGACCCACAGAACGGGAACAGAGGTGGGAGAAACAGGCAAATTATTTTGTCACCTTATCCCGATATGGCAACAGTGTGGACACACACCGGCTGGTTTAATCTCCTCTTAATTGTCACAGACCTACATGAAGAAGTTAATGTCTCTGAAGGATTTGGGAAGATGCTGTAGAAGGAGCATTATCACACATTTACACAAAGGTCCAGCAGCCGGACAGAGCCCTGAGCATCCCACCGAGCCCTCAGCCCAGCCGCTGCATCACGCACGTGTCCTCTTCACACCTGACACAGAAACCTGCACAAAAACATGCCAAATTCCTGGGTGCCCCGGGGCATTATGCCAGTTCTCATCCACAAACTGCTCCTTTTGCAGGGAGGGAGAGACCCTGCGAAGGGATGGGCAGAGCTGGGAGCTGCAGGTATGAGGCACCCATCTGCTGAGTGTCAGCCTTACAGAACCAAGCAAATGCCAGGACAGGACACAGAAAATACAGCAAAATATCCAGGGGATGCTGGCGCAGGCTGGGAGCCCTGTACGGTGCGGGTCCCCTGCCCCATGTCTGGCCAGCATCCCCAGGTTATTCACTTGCTCCCTATCGTCTACCTGCAAATCACTACTGTGTTTTGTTCCAGTAAGAGAAATTTAATTAAGCAAGTGGGAAGCCCTAAATGCAAACAGCAAAGCACAAGACGTAAATGCTAGCGTGAGCTAAGGCAGCAGCGGTTAAACCTGCTCATCACACCGGGATGCTGATAAACACCTCCAGCATCCCCAGCCGACAGAGCCACCGACAGAGCCACCGCTGATCCCCGCTGGCATCTGTCTCGGGAGGAATCCCAGCGCCACGCTTTGTCCCAGCCCCGAGTGAGGGTGGCTGGAGAGCTGGGCTCTGTCACCATGGCTGCAGCGGGCAGCCAGCCCTTCGGAGGGAACGGGGGTTTGGCTGTGAAAAAACAAATGCTGAGAGCAGCTAACGGGGGCTGACAGCATTCATGTGGCTCCCTGATGCTCTGAAGGAGCAAAACTGCCCCTAACGAGGTAGGGAGGAGGTGACCGTGATGTCTGTGATTCCTCCCCCTCCTCATCCTCAAACCCCTCTCTGCAGAGGAAGGCTGGGGTATTCCCAGGCTTGGGGGACTGTCCCTACGGGGTTGGGAGCCTTTGTGACGCTCACAGGGACAGACCTCACCCCACGCTTACCTAACGTCTGCACCAAAGGCTGGGGAGGCAGCAGGACGACCGTGGCCACCCCCGAATGGCATCGATCTTACCTATGGACCACTTACAAACACTTAGGTCCACAGGAGAAAAATCTGCTCTTTTTTTTGTTGAATCCCCAACACAAAGCAGCGAGCTCCACGCTGTGTATCTCACCACGTTCTCTTTTCTCGTTCTGGATTGGAGAAAACATCCAACTAAAATTTCTTGATGAGGAAAACAACTGCCTCAAAGCGTTTGGCAGTATCTCTTCCCTATGATTTGATATTCCTGGAAGAAAACATTCCTTGTGCTCTGCTTAGAGACTGCTGGTATTTACACATGCTTCCAGAGCTAAACACCACCCAGCGCTGCTTCCCCACGCCGGGCTGAGACGCTGGTATGAAAGCCTGGAAACTACAGCTTTCGTTAAAGCTAATATAAACAACTGCTTCTTGGGAAAAGCTTAAAAGGGGGAAAAAAAAAAGGCAAAGAGGGTTAAAAAAGGCCAAACAGACTGGGGGAAGTGGATTAGGATTGCCAGGCAATAGCTGTAGTTTGCTGACACCGTGGAGTGACGAGATGGCAGAGGGAAACGCCGTCATCCCGCCGGCCCCCGCAGCATCTGCCCTGCGGCTTCTGCCTCCCCCGCCCTGGCATCCAGATACCGTTACCAGCCCCAAATCACAGCCATTCCCGCGCCAGATTAATCGCTGGAAACACTAAAATAGCAACATGATGCCCTGTGGGCAGCCTCTGAAAGCCAACCCCTCCAGGCTGCTCTTCTCTGACCCCATCTGATGGGATGCTTCACTACCTGCAGGTGACATGGGGCGGCCGTGAGACAGGATCGGGTACCCGGGGTGTGCTGGCTGCAATGGGATTTAAACCCCTATCACCCATCCAAGCACTGGACTTTGATCCGGCCGGTGTTTATTGTTCCTCCTCTTGGAAGAACAGCAAACAAAGAGCTCTTCCCATCCAGGCAGCGAAACCTGGCGGGGAGCTGCTAAGCAGGAGCTGAACATCCATGGGGAATGACCCATGAAGCCTGGAGGCAACTCTGGAAAATGGGAAAATCTGGGTAAGACCCGTAGTTTTGACACAAAAAAAAAAATCAAAGAGAAGCTGCCGTGCCGCGTCGATGAATTCGGCAGCTCCTGGAGCCAAGTGCTGTACCCAGAGGTGGGCAGCAGTTCGCTGCAGCCGGGGATGTCAAGCTGGGAGCGAGTGGAAGCAGAGGGAGGTGGAGCAGCCTGGTTTGGATTTACAATACAGAGAAGCAGATGAGGGGAAAAAAAGCGAGTTGAACTTGTCATCCTCGGATCCGGCAGCTGCAGCCTGTTGCCTCCAGCTTGGTGCTAGAGACCCATTAACGGTGGCACCAGCCCAACGCAGAGATGGGAACAGGACGCAGCAAAGGCAGGAGAAACGGAGGGACAGGCTGGCAGAGCGATGGCAATGATGAGTGCAGGGATGAAGGCCAACAGGGTCACGGAAAAGAGACCAATAGGCAGTTGCTTTTACACAGGAGAAAGCTCTCAAGCTCCAAGACCTGTATGGGGAACAACAGTGAGGGACCTGGACGGGCTGGTCCAGAGCTGAGACCCTGCCTGGACATGAACACAGTGCTCACCTGTACTGTCTTTCTCCCCGTGGTTAAATTATCCCACAGACCCACAGCAGCTTGAAGTGAGGGTTCAGGGATACGCGAGGGAGCATCACTGCATGGACAGGACCACTGCCAGGGCAGCACCCCTGCCAGGGCAGCATCACTATGGGGCAGGACCACTGCCAGGGCAGCATCACCTCCAATTTTCCCTACCAGGAAGCAGCACATCCCCTGCATCACCCCTTCCCCCTGCTCAGGGCACAGTGGCATCACCTCCACTGGGTCAAAGCAATGCTGTTTTCCTGCTTTCCATCTTCCCTGTGTGTTCCCAGCAACCCCCTGAGCCCTTCCATGGCTTTTCCACCCCAGGTGGGCTGCCAGGAGGACCCAAGCAGGGGCCATGGATTCATCCTCCTGGCAGGAGCAGGAGAGGGGGGAGCAGGCAGGGCTCAGGTTTTAAGCAGAGAAGGAAAGGGAGCTTGGCCCCTGTGTGCCAGGCTGGGTAGCCCTGCCTGTCCCTGTCCCACCACTGCCCTGTGCCATGCCCATGCTCCCCCCCAGCAGCAGCACTATCTCACCCGTCCCCTCCCTGCCCTCGCTGCCCTCTCACTCTGGGTGCTGTGCATCTTCCCCTCTGCTTCCTCCCCTTGCTGCTCCTCCTCCTCTCCAGCCCCCCTCTGTCCCCTCTGCCGGCACCACTGCTACTCCACCAATCTTTCTTCTCCCCAAAAAAGCTGCCGTGGAGCCTGCTGCTCCCTCCCCTGTGCAAGGATGCTCTGTGCTGCGGGGAGCTGCGGGCGCCTGCATCCTCCGCCTGCATCCTCCGCCTGCATCCTCTGCCCGCATCCTCCGCCACGGCTCTGCCTCCCCCTTTTTTTCCTCGACCCCCTTTCGGCTGCGGCAGGGCAGGGAATGCCCAGGCCCGCTGGCCCTGCTGCTCCCTCCTGCCACTCACCCCTCTTTGATGTTTAATGGCAGTAACTGATGAAGTGTTCCTGTGCCTTGCTGCTGAAACACATCTGAGGGGCAGCACAGGACCATTCTGTGGTTTGAGACTATTGAGATACAGCGGATGTAAGCCGCTGCAGCATCATCTGCCTCCCACCCACCCGGCCCTGCCGAGGCACCTCTCCCCGCAGACATTTGCTCTTTTGAACCCTCAGCTGAAACCATCACTAACTGACTTCATCAGTGTTTTGGCAGCGATGATACATGCATGCTGAGCACCATTATTCTTCTGAACAACGCTCTAGATGAAGGGACACAACTGTTAGGGGGGTCAAAAAGTCAAGAGGGAACAGGGCTTTTGCCACCTATAGGCACCAGCACAGGTCAAAGCAGCCCTGATGGAGCGCGTGGGCACACCACTGAAGGAAAAGCTCTACTCACCCTCTCCAGGTCTTGCCTGAGGTGCATGAAGAGCTTTAAGCGCCGGTAGAGAACGTCCTGCTCTTGCTGGGCCAGGTTGTCCACCTCATCCGTTTTTGGTGTCAGCAGGGGTTTGTTGGAATTTGCTTTCCTCTTCAGTTTCCAGTACTGGTAGACAAAATCCACCAGCGATTCGCTTAAGTCAAGGTTCTCTGCCACCTCCGAAGGCTTCACGAGTTCATAGAAGTCCTCCTCCAGCTGCTGGAGCTTCTGCTTCCGCAGCGTGACCTTCTCCAAGTCCAGCTGGGCTTGGTCGGGCTCTGTCCGTGCCTCCTCGGGCAACTTGGTGGCACCGGTGCTGTGCTCAAGGCAGAAGGACTTGAACTTCACTTCGTCGTTGTCCGCTAGAATAGTCCGCATGTCCAGGTTGTGGTCGAAGGCGCAGGTGACGTGGAAGGCGGTGACGCAGGCGGGCATGGAGCACTGCGGGGAGAAGGACAGGGCTGACGGCCAGGGCAAAGCATCAGCGGTGGGGGGGATGCTGACCAACCGGAGCACAAGGCTTGAGCCCAGCTTACTACAAAACCTGTGACACCCATCTGAGTGACAACACCTACCGTGAAGTGAGGGATGCTCCACCATGGGCAGCGCTCATGGAGGAATGCATAGCCTGTATGGCCCAAGTCTCATACACCCAAGCGGAAGAAACCCCAGGTTCACTAGATACCAGCGAGCATCTTCCCACCTTACCTGCTTTAATCCTTCTCTGGGACGGACCCTGCTCATCCTTCACCTGCCATAAAGAGCAGCTTCCAATGGTTCCTCCAACCAGGCAGGTCAACAGCCAGGACAAGAGCACGGGCCAAGGGGATGCTCAAAGACTGTCAGTGGATTTCTCCTCATGGAGAAATTTTAGTTTGTGTTTCACCCTTGAACTACTCTCTGTTACCACATCTAAAGCCGACACGCTGTTTTTATTGCAAGCATACAGAACATGTCAGGGTTTCTGAGTGAACGCGGTATCCCAGAAGCAGACAACACTCCCGGAACACGATGTTTTTCTCCTCTGGAAATTACACAGCCTCTAATCAGCTCCATTAAAAATTTTTAAAAAGGTAACTCAGCATATACAGAGCAAAATGTCACAAAATGAACTTTTTAGAACTAGTACAGTGGCTAGACTGTTGTCAGACTTGTCTCAGATGAATTTTTTAACGATTTCCTTAACTTACCTCCTGCTTAAATGACTTTGGATCCCACAGGCAACACACCTCAGCCTGGTTTCCTACAGAGGAACCTCCCCAGCCAGCGCCGTGCGCGTGTCCACATCTGCACCTTCTCCCCCTCTACTCATTAACTGGTTTTTAATGGCCCAGAGTGTCCAGTAATTATTTCAGCCATAACCCATAAGAAATCAGTTTGCCCCAGCTGCTAATGAGCAGTTAAACTGCAATAATGAGACATTTTAAGTGGCTATTACTGTAGGCACCGTATTTCCATGTTCATAGAAGAACTGTTCCTGCAGGGGATGAAGATGCAGTTGGAAGATGCAGATGGAAGGACCAGGCGGAGGCACATGAAATTTCCTGGACGTTGATGACAAACCACTCGGAATGCTGGAGAGTTTTACTGGGGCTTTGCTGCACTCTAATTCTCAAAAAGCAAAAAAAAACCAAAAAGAAAAAACAAAACAAAACCTATTCTGGTAGTAGTTGAAGAACAGAAGTTTTATGGCTTTTTATCTTCATCCCATCAGCCCTGAATTTCTGCTCAGTCACCCGGCGTGTGAACTTTTGACATTGCTGCTTTTAGATATTTTCCCTTGACTTTGTTTATGAATCTGCTGCTGCTTACGAAAGCGAGAGACTTGCATGGCTGCCAGGGCCAAGAAAAGCGTAGGCAAGCGGTGTCCAAGTCCTCTGCTTCCAGGGCTCTCCAGGCCCTGCTCCAAAGCCTCCAAAACCAGTGGGAAGAGCTGGATGCAGCCCTGCTGCAAGCCCCGAGCTGTCCCAGCACGGCTCCGGGCAGCGATGCTGGGCACTAACTCCAAACGCACGCAGACATTAACTCCTACCCACCACATCCCCTGTTTAGATATGGCCATTTGCTCTTAACTTCAGCCTGAAATTGCTCGTGAAAATAGCTGACAGTGTGCAAAAACCAGCTCCCTGCCATGCTGCCAGTGTCTGCACAGAGCCTGGCAGGTCTGGGGTCCGCTGGTGCTCCCCGTGGGCAGCGGCTGCCTGCCCTGCCTGCCCTGCGCATCCCGTGGGATGAGCCCTGATCTGGTAGCCAAGACAGTAATGGTGCTGCACGGAGCTACGGAGCTCCTGATGTGCTCCTGACATACTCCTGACATACTCCTGATGTACTTCTGATGTGCTCCTGACATACTCCTGTGTGCTGCTGACATACTCCTGATGTACTCCTGACATACTCCTGATGTACTCCTGACGTACTTCTGATTACTCCATCCCGGCTCTTTCGGCATAACAGCTGAGGGTGCTTCAACCTCCAGCATCCTTTTTTGCCGCTATGCACATAAATATCTCCGGTAGAGAACGCAGACACCGAGAACTCACCGCCGTCGGTGAACTATGTGAGCTAAGGGAAGCCACGTGGCCATGTCCCCTCTAATAACGGCATTAGCAAACCAGCTGTGACTTCTGCCACGACAACGACCCGCTCACAGGAACGACCTTAGGAATAAAGCAAATCAAATGCCACCCATCCTGGATCGCTCCTCCGACAGATGGCAAGCAGCACTCGTCACAAACTGTGCCCAAAATGCAAACGGAAAAAAATTAAGCAGCTCGGCTGACAGGGTAACAAAGAAAAGTACCTGGCCAGCCACGGCTACCCAAGGACCTTGAATAAACTGACAATAAAACCTATCGATCCATCCAGAACGGCGCTGGAATGGAGCTGCCGTTCGCGGGAGGGAGGGATCTGCCACACAGAGTAAACCAGGCTCTACAGCCTGGCACAGTCCCCGTCTCTGCTTCGTTATCGATGGCGCTTCATTATCTTACAGCACCTCTCACTGAAGGATTTCAGCATCATTCGCTTATCCAGGCAAACCCGTTCCCAAACGCGGGGTGGGGAGAGGGTGAAAACTGCACCAGAGATTAACCTGGGCTGTTAATTAGCTCTCGAACCACTCTCGCTGGGAAGAACCAGAGGGATGGTTTTATTTATTCAAACCCAAGTTTCCCAGCTTACAGGGGTGCTCCGCTGCAGTCTGGGGCCGGAGGGGAAGGAAGCGGCTCCTCCGACAGCCCCACGAGGGGAACTCAGGAAGGAAAAATTAATTACCGGTGATGAACTGCGGCCAAGCCGTCAGCCACGGCACTTCTGCATCCTTACAAAAACTACCCTGTGATTGTTAGTGACCACAGATGGTCGGGATCCTGGCAGCGCTTCTCAGCCACAATGGGCGATTTTAGCATCGTGGACATCCTCGGAGGGTGCGGGGCTGAGGCAGAGGGTGGCGTGGGGGCTGCCCAGTGCACACCTGCTCTTCCCCCCGTGTCAAGCTGTACAGGGCCACAGGCAGCTCCAGGAACCATCACACCAGTTATCCCAGTCAATGGGGACCAGTGGCACCAGCAGCTCAAGGGGAGCCGGCAGCAGCGGGCAGAGGAGTGATAACGGAGGAGGGAGTGATGGAGGACACTTCCCAGGGATTTCTCCAAAAAACAGCAACAAAAAGAAAGCTGGAAGATGATGACAGCAAAAGCTGATGCCCTTTGGAGAAGCCTGCCAGCAGCAAACAGAGACTGGGCGCTGTGTGGTGCGTTGAAAGGCCTCAGAGAGCTCTTCCAGCTGCTGTGAGAAGCGAGGAGGGAGCTGGTGAGGAGGGAGCTGGGTCCCAAGCGTTGTCAGGACGAGGAGCCCGGCTCCTGGCGCTCTCTTTTCCATCTCAGCAAT
>NW_010122710.1:14091-14721 GCF_000699245.1 Pterocles gutturalis | reverse complement strand
TCCTGCTGGATGCTGAGCTCTCTTTGGCATCTCCTGATGTCTGACCACAAGAACCACCATGAAGTCATAATTTCCCCTTAACAGGAAAGGGACAGGTTCCTCCACGGCTGCATCCCGGCATCCGGGAGCTCTGGCTCGACTATGGCCAAGCAGAGTTACCCCAGGCTCACAGCTCTGTACGAGGAAGGGAAGAAATCCCGTGCAAACAGCAAGGTCAGAGGCACGGAGAGCAGTGGGCAGCCCTTCCTCAGGCTTCCCTGGGTTTGTTTCCCTTTTGGTGGTCAAATTTGGATGAGGAAATAAAACACCTTGATGCACAGAAGTGTCTATGCAAAAATATCTCACGCTGGTCTCTGTAAACGTGGTGGAGGTGTCTTGTGAAGCTGCAGTGCTGCCTCTGAGCATCCCCGGCCCCCCAGGGGGGACAGTCCGCTGCTCCTCCAGCTTGCCATCAGGATTTCACATCCCGTTTCAGCAAATCCCAGTTCCAAGTGGCCCCTTGGCAAACCCCCTCCTGGAAGCAGCATCCTTCCTCCCCCAGACCCACCGCACCGGGAGCACTGCATTCCCGCTGCCAGGAACAGAAGCTCGGCGCTTTAACGGAAAACAACCTTCTCCTCTCTGAGCTGG
>NW_010122710.1:13121-14060 GCF_000699245.1 Pterocles gutturalis | reverse complement strand
TGAACCGCTGACAAAGGTGGCTCGATTACACCTGTATAAACAGGCACTAATCAAAAATACGCTCCATAAACACAAGCTTTCAAAACAGAGCTCTGTACCGCTGATGAGTACAGAGCGTGTTCATTTATCTACGGGTGAACTTGCTGATTTACCCCATAAATCCTCAAATAAAGGCAACACCTGCTTTTTTTTTTTTTCCCCTTTCCACCCCTTTTCCTTGAAGCAAAACCCTCCTGAGCATGCTAAGATGCCCTCGGCAAACGCTCCGGTGGCAATCTTGTGAAGATGTACAAACCGTGAGCTGCCGGCACAGGAGACAGTACAGCTCCTGTTCCATCGCAGGTGACCTTTAATGCACATCCATCCCATCTCCTGGATCTCACCGCTCCCGTGCCATGCCAGCGCTAAGAGGATGAAGCCTAGGAGAAGCTGAATTCTTTTTGATGCTGCCAAGCCTGTTTGCCTCCTTCCCTGCCCTTCCGTTCTTTGAAAGCAGTTGCCGTCATGACACAGTATCTCCATCTGGCAGGGTGAATAAGCAGATCCACCCAGAGCCATCAAAAAAAAAGAAGTGAGTCAACGCTAGAGATTTAAAGAAGTATTGTGAGATTTCATTTCAAGCTAAGGGGATTGCTTTTAAATAGCTCCCTTTAAAGTATTAAACCCAAGGCAGTCGCACAAACGCAGCAGAGCCTGTATACCCCCTATTGTTACTGCCCTTCTGCAACCAGCCAGCTGTTCTGGTCCCCAGCAGTCACCGCTGCCTACACCGACCTCAGGAGCTGACCAGTCAGGGCTGGTACACATCCCAAACCTTCTCCCAGTTTTTCAAATCTCTTCATAGAATCATAGAAGGGACCTTGAAGATCGAGTTCCAACCTCCTGCCATGGGCAGGGACACCTCCCACCAGCCCAGGTTGCCCAAAGCCTCATCCAGCC
>NW_010122710.1:6359-12990 GCF_000699245.1 Pterocles gutturalis | reverse complement strand
CTGTCCCTGCACCCCCTGATCCAGAGCCCCCCCAGCTCTCCTGTAGACCCCTTTCAGCACGGGAAGGTGCTGGAAGGTCTCCCCGGAGCCTTCTCTTCTCCAGGCTGCACACCCCCAACTCTCTCAGCCTGTCCTCGCACGGGAGCTGCTCCAGCCTCGGACCATCTCCGTGGCTCCTCTGGACTCCTTCCATCTCCCCCTGCATGTCGAGACTCCCTCCAGACCTGAGCTGACAACGAAAGCAACAGGCACCGCCGCTTGTGCTCCCTGCTGCTGGGTTTACTCAGAGCAGAAATGAGACTCGGCCAGATCGTGTCCACCAACAGCTCGAGAATCTCCGGTGGCTATTACAGGCACCCCAGAGGTGTGAGTTTTTTCGGTGCCCAGTTACGTACCTGAATACACGTCCCCGTGCACTCCTTGCAGAGGCTGCAGGACAAAGCCCATCTGCTCGCTGGGATATGTGAGATCTTCGTAATGGGTTCCATTTTTTCAGGACATCCAATGCTAACCTGGGTCACAAACCAGAAGACAAGCTGTAGATACTGGTCACCACCCCAAATCTCCTTCAGGGGGATGTCTGTGGCACTCTGAACCAGGGATGGATTTTTTATGTTATTTTTCAGGGTCATTTATAATTTGGAATAAAAACCCAAACTCCAAAAACCAGAAATAAACCTGGCTGAAACGGAAGGAAAAATTTATGTTGGTGTTTCCTCTGAACTAATTCCTCATCGTGATGTCTCCGTGTATCTCAGATGGTTGTATGAAATTAGCTTCACCCTGCTCAGAGGTCTTGGGAATGTCCCCCACCCCTGTGCCTTCACACCCCACCTCTGTGTCCTCCCTTAGCAGGGTGCTAATTAACCAGGGCGCTAATTAAACACACAGCCTGACCAGCATCGCTGCCCTGACCTCGGCATGGCTTGATGAGCCTTGATTCATGGTCTCGCTATGACGACCATTAACGAACATCCTGGGCTGAGACCTGGAAGCCAGGTCCGTGCCCACCCGCGCATCGAGAAGAGGCTGGGAAACATCTTACTTCAGGTATCCATAAGGCACAGCTAACGTGGACCCATTTCGTCCCGCTGCGGGTGGGTTTCAGCGCTCCCCCTCTCTTCGGGCACAGCAGACACTTTGGCTGGACGCCGAGGGCGCAGGTCCGGCACAGCCAGCTCCCGATGGGCACCTTCAGGATGCCGTAACACGCCTGCACGGACACGAGGGAGGTGGGTTAGTCCCCGCAGCGCGGGAAGAGCATCCTCCAGGGCTCCTGCTTCACTCACACCTTTTTCACTACCCCTGGCTTATCGCCACCACACCCGGGCATCTCAATAACAAACAGCGGAGGCAAAGCAGCTCCGCAGTCGCAGACAGTGAGGTTTGGTTCTTCCTTCCTTGCCACCTTCCCTGTTTTCATCCGGATACTCACGCCAGATCAAAATGTCCCAGGTTTTAATTAAAAGCTAAGGATACAAACGTGCGGAGCATCATTGCAAGCATCCACCCAGCTCTGGGTTGGGGAAAAGCAACCAGGCTGCCGGGCTGGAGCCCCCACCCCCAGCAGCTCCATCCCACCCGTTCCTGAACAGCCACCAGAGCCGCGGGAACTCGGAGGAGTCAGAAATGCCGAGGGCAGAAAACCTCTGAGGCAGCCGAGGGCTGAAAAGCCACAAGCCCACGACTGGACCGATGGCCACCCCGGTCACACACCCGGCACAGCCTGAGGGGAAGCGAAAACAACCACGGAAAGGTAAAAAGGGGAAACGGACAGTCATGAATATAAATCAGAGGGGAGGAACCATAAAGGATGGCAAATCCAAAGGATGATGCATCCGAAGGAGGCAAGGACAAGCCCGTGGCCAAGAGAGAACTCAAGGGCTCGGGTCACCCACGGAGCTCCCCGACTGCTGCGGCAGCGCAGGATGCAGCGATGCCAAAGCCCTTCATAAATATTTCTCTTCTGTACTTGGGGAAAAGCCAAATGATAAGCTGTATCACATAATGATGATGATAAAATACTTTCCACTTCAGCTGTAACTTACGACTGTATTAAACAGCTACTGCTAAAGGCAGACAGCTTTCACCCCGCAGGTCCTGATAACTTGCACTTAAAGGGCTTTCAGAGAGCGGCAGACCACTGCCTTGGGCGCTAACGCGGGGCTGTCACTATTTTAAGTGAGGTGATGGAATTAACTCTCGATCTGGCAGCTCTGCCGTCCCTCCAGCAGGCAGGCGGGCAGTGCCGATGAGGATCCCCCGCACCACCGGCTGTAAACTGAGCCCAGGCATTTGTCAGCTCTGCTTCTTGAGATTTACCCCCAAAAAAGAACAGGTTTTCATCCCGGTGCTGCGGGTCACCGTCACCGCGAGTGACAGTGCTTCAAGTGGGGATGGGGCAGAGGGGACACGTGGGGATGCGGGAGCGTGGGAAAAGCACATCCTCAGCCTTTGCTGGCCAAGAACAGACTCTGTAACGCTGCTTTAGGTTGCTCTAAAGCACAAATTGACTCTGATAGCGATTTCCAAGGGGAAAAAAGTGACATCATGAACAGATTATTGGGATAATAAGGAATTAAGGGAGCTAATATTATTGCTGCGAGTCTACACGGTTCAGAGAGACTTAACTGTGTTTCACAGCGCTTCCAAATCTGGCAGATAAATCATTTCTGTGACAGAGTTTCATAAAACATGTGATTTAATATCGGACAAAAATCAGCCTGGTATGTACTACCAGGAGAATGAACTGGCAGCCTGATCTCAAAATCCAGGGGAAAACAGGAGGTATGACCAGGTGTGTACCTCTAGCAGAGTCCTGGCTCTTGGTTATTTATTTCTGGAGGGTTTAGAGCAGCAGAAGGTGCAATTCTGCTCCTAGGAGCAAATACTACAGCCTGCTGTCCTGGACGAGGAACAGCTCTGGAAACAAGGCAGGTTATCTGGAAACAAGGTGGGAGATCAGCTAAGCCCGCTCTCCCAGTCCAGCACCAGCCAGAAGATGCTCTGGGAACACGGAGCCAGAGCGATGCTGAGCAGGAGCACTGCAGCTATTTTATCACTGCGCCTGTCACAGGCTCAACGTCACCAGGAAGGGGACACCGAAAAAACAGGGAGGATGCTGAGCCACAGAAAAGCTCGGTGTGGTCCAGAGGGAGGGCTTGGCCGTGTCCCCACGCTGGGGAATGTGAATTTGGGAACGGCAGGACCATGGCACGGCGGCTGGAAGCTGGAGATGGATCATTCCCGTGCGTGATGAACCACAATGACTTAGCAGCTAGGGGGGGGAAGATTCCTCCTCGCTGAAAATTTTACAATGAAGATTGCATGTGTTTTCTAAAAGCTACGCTTCATAGGAATTAATTAATAGCAAGCCTCATGGCTTGTGTTATGCAGATGAGACGATGACAATGATCCCTTCCAGCACCATAACCCACCAACGCGCGTCTGAGCACAGTCCTGCCTCTGTCCCTGCCCGCGGGATGCAGGAGGACGAGGGGCCAAGGTCACAGCATCGCTCCGGCCGTGTCCCCGGGGACCCCAGCTCCCCGCCACCCCTGCCCGAATGCATGGAGCTCATGGCAGAGGCACCCAGCTCCCCGCAGAAAAGCATCATCCCCAGCGGGTTCTGGATGGGGGGCTGATGGAGGCACGGGGAAGGCTGATAACAGACATGATGCCATGTAGCACCCTATGCTGTGGCTCTGGACTTTGGGGCTTAGGGTGTAAATCAGGGCAGAGATGGAACTGGAGGGCCTTAGGGCTGGACTCTGCTCCCTAAAAGCAGCAGAAAATCTCCCGTTTCTTTCAACAACCTTGAAATCCAGCCTGCTGCATCCCCATCTGCAGCTCCAGGGCTGCTGCCAAAAGTGGAGCCCCCATGGGGTGCCACGGCCCAGGGTGACACAGCCGGGGTCCCCATGTCCCCACAGCAGCCCTGCGCATGCCGACTGTCTCCCCCCGAGCCCCTGCCCACCGGCATGCTCACAGCCCGACAGTGCCATTTGGGCTTGCTAAAAAAAAATAATCCAACACAAAAAAAAAAAAAAAAAAAAGAAGAAAACCAAAACACCAAAACACATCCCAACCCTGACTCGTCCCGGTATTTTGTGGCATCTGATTCACTGATGGAAACCATTCAAAACACCCACCTCCCGCAACTATAGATGTCTCCAATGCTCTCCCACCTCCAGGAAGCGCTGATGGAAAAGCTGCCCAAAAATGAGTAAATGGCTCTCTTGGAAGGAAAAAAAAAAAAAACCAACCCTTTGCACAGAGGGTGAAGCCCAGGAGCTGCCACCATCCCACAACCCACCAGTGCTTCCCTTTGAAGCACGACCAGCAAACCCCCCTGGACCCACGCGGGACCCCACAGGCCCCCGCACGGCTGCGTTCTCCTCACCAAGGTTTCCCCAAGCGCAGAAGCCCACAGACACCCCCAACAAGGGCTTGAAGCATTTGCATTCAATTCTAAAAATAAAATTATTTTCCTCCAGGCAGCAAAATAAAGCAAAATCCTACAAACATAGAGCAGAGAAGCTGGGACAGAAACCCTGTGATGGGGGACAGCGCTAGAGGAGTTGGGAGGTCCCGCTACCCCCAGTATAAGGCTGTGGAGGACACTGGGGGTCCGTGCAAGCCCACCCTCCAGTGAGTGCAGGGCTGCAGACCCCCATCCCTCCCAGCCAGCCCCGCACGTGGTGCTGGTCACCCCTGGGTGCTAAAGGTCCCACGGCTGCAGCTTAATATAGAAAGATGGGGTAAAGAAGGAAAAACAACGGAAGAAGAGGCAGAAAATAAAAAATCACAGGAGGAGGGGGCAAAGTAAGCGTGCAGGAAGGGGTTTTCAACCTCTAGTTGTGGATTTCTGTGGGCACTTACGAAGCGTTGGGGTTAGGATAGTAAAATTTTCTGTCTGCCCCATTTGCTATCCTTGCTCCACTGGAGATGCGCTGGGAATCCATCAGAAAAGCAGAATAAGGGTTTAGGGCAAAGAAAAAGAGGGCGGTGGGGATGGGAAGAAGGCAGAGGAGGGTGCAGGAGGGGGATATGCCACCAGCCGAACCCCGCCGCCCTCCCCGCCGCGGCAGCGCTCACCTGGTGCACGCAGACGTTGCACTTGTCGCAGAACACCATCTCGTTGCCGTCCTCTCCCTCCGGCGAGCGGCAGACGTCGCACACCACGTCCTCGTCGTACTCGATGCCCAAGCCCTCCTCCGTTTCGATGGCGATGTTCATGTTCTCGTAGCACATGGTCTCCAGCTCCTCCAGCACTCGCTCCAGGGTGATCTCGTCCAGCTCGGGTTTTTCTGCAAGGCACAAGGCAGAGGAGGATGCTGATGCGGGAACCCACCCGCCTTCGGGAAGCATTTTGCAAAGGGCTGAGCATTTCACATTGCAACTCAAGAGGCAAATCCACGGCGATGGCACGAGCGGCGATTTGGAAAATGGTTGCTCCTAACTCGGGATGCATTTATGTTTCATAGACAGTAACAAAATATTGCTGCTGGCTGAGAGGAGGGGAACCCATTGAGCTGAAGCAATGCGGATAATTAGGGCTGACAGTTTAAACGGTCGAGGAGACAAGTTTTGCAAAGATGCTTTCTGCAGCGAGGGCTCAGACAAGCTTTGGCAACACAAAGCCGAGGCTTTAGTTGTTACATCTGAAAATTGACCCTTTTAAGGCCAATTAAATGGAACTGTACAACTGAAGCCAAAGGCTGAAATTGAGGATAAATCAGGTTTTTTTCCTCCTGGTTGGGTTTAGTGGATTTAGAAGGTCAGACACCGCTGTGTCGTGTTTTATTCCCCCCATACCAGGATCTTTAGTGCAAAGAAGTGGCAGAGGTGCTTCACCAGAGACTTCTCCAGCGTGACAACTGGGAACACGAAGCCAAGAACCAGGAGAGGCTTTTTCAGAGCAGCGACCCCCAGCAGCGGGATCCCGGGGCAGCATTACTGGGGGGAAGCTGCTGCCGGGAGCTCGGCAGCACCGCAACGATGCCGTGCTGAGAGGTGCTGCCTCTCACCCACCCACAAAGACCCCGGGGCCACAAACGCAACATGAGGTCACTCCAGGTAAGGAGAAAAGAAGGAAAAAACATCCATCAGAAGCAGGAGAGAGGTTCTCTGTGAGGGGTAAGAGGCAGAGTTGAGCCCCACTGCACCCCGTCTCCCTGGGAGCACTAGGTCATCACCAGGGAAGGCAGAGAGATGGGGATGGAAATACCAGCAGGATGCAATAAAAACCATTTCATCTTTGCATTTCATGCACGTACATCATCCGTGATAACAGCCAGGATGCTCCAGAACGCACCAGACAGCAGAGGAGCCTGACCCACACTGCTCGCCACCTTCCCCGTTCCAAAGCCAACGAGAGAAAACATCTCACTTATGAGCAGAGAAAGGGGAAAAAAAAGGCTTGAGGAAGTACTGATATGAAACAGTTATTAATTAAATGTTCAGTGAAAAATCTGCCAACCTGGGCATCTCTCAAGCCACAGTGTGACATCCCTGTCCCCGGCTGAGCTCTGGGGTCCCGAGAGGGGCTGGGGAGGGATGGGGGGTCCTGGGTCCCTTCCACCTGGACGATGCTGCAGAGGCTGACCCTTCCCCCGTGTGACGGGGTGAA
>NW_010122710.1:3756-6071 GCF_000699245.1 Pterocles gutturalis | reverse complement strand
AGGGTGGCGGGAGGGCGGCGAGGTGACGCATCCTGCACCACGAGCCCCATGTGCCAGAGCTGGGATGGAGCCGGTGGCTGGCTCTTGGCACTGTGCTGGTGGGATGCAACAGGGCAGGGAGTGGGTTATGGACAAACCAGAGCATTATTTTTGCCTTAATGATGTCCCTTTATAAACACACCCGCTGTGCTGCACTTGCTGGATGGAGAGCTGCGAGCCAGGAGTTCATTACATCAGCTCTCAGTCAGCGTTTCAAGTCCACATCTGTGATCCCAGGCACTGGAGGGTCCGTCTGGAGTTACTCCCTTTCTCCCAACATTTCAGGCTCTGCTCTCTCTGCTCTTCTAGAAAGCAAAATGATCATTGAGGTGTTCCCGGTGCTTTTCCCCATGCTTTGTAAAGCATCCCTGTGCTCAGGGAGAGGCCAGGCAGTCGGCAGCTGCAGGCAGTGCGAGGAAGGAAAGGGAGGGGGTTTCCCGAGGAATCATGACCCTGACCTGCCCGCAGGGTCGGGATCATGCCAGCATCACCACCATTCCCATTTCACCTTAGGTGCAGAGCCAGCTCCCATCCCACCTCCTGCATTTTCCATCCACAGCGATGCCCTGGCATCACCAGCTCCACCCTGGGGAGAAAGTCCCTGCCCATCCCAAAACTCTTGTGCCGGAGCACGACCAGCATCCCAGCGGGGTTTCCTTACCAACCCACGTGTGATGGAGTTGTTACACCGACACATGGGAAAATACAGATCTCTCCCTCCCGCACGCACACATGCGCACTCTCACACTCCACTGAGATGTAATTACATCAGGAATTCGTTTGCCAAGCGCCACTGAGAATACCTCGGAGCTTATTGAACTGACAATTGCACTTGATGGGGATGAAGCGATTAATCGTTTATGAAACACTAAACACCGGGGCCTGGGGGTGCAGTGCTTTTTTCCATTTGTGCTCTATTTACCTCCTTCCGCATCATGTCAACTTTGTACTATTAAGCTCCATTCATAAAACTGTCATCTTTTTGGCTGCAAAAGCACTATCTGTATTGATCATGGCCAGCTAATAGTGAAAACAAAAAAATACTCCACCAAAACACTCCCTGTCTGCACGCACAAGTGACACCGTTAATTGTCCCCAGGGAAGGAAAAGCCAAGACCCAGACATTAATCTTGGCACCATGAATAAATCCAGTGACTGAGTCACACCTGAGACCAGGACCAGGACCATGGACTCTAACAGCTGATCAAGGGGAAGGTTTTTTTCCCTGGTTAAGGTATGCCAGGGTCTGGTATGAAAGGTGGGGAGAAAACAAAGCTTTCCTGAGCCCTGCAGAGAAGGGCAGCGTGGCTGCAAACTTCTGCACAGGTTCTGTCCGGAGGGACACAGGCAGAAGGGAGAAATTCACCCAGCCAAAGGGAGCATCCTCCAGGGAGAGGAGGAGGAGGAGAGGTGCCAGAGGATGAGGCACTACAGGAGGTGTCCAGATATGATTCAGGAAGGGAAAACATAGCTTTTCATTTGGACTTTGCTCCCAGCAGAAAACTTCCCTCTATCTCCACCGTCGGGGTCTGCCACAATCCCAGCAGCTCCGCAGCCGCCAGCATCCCTGTTATCCTCGGGGTGCTCCCGAGGGTCCTGTCCCCCACCCCACGCACCTCAGTTCCCCCAGACCTGGCAGCAGCTGCCCGTACAGCACCTGAAACACAAAATTTAAATATTTTATCCCAAATGAGCTGGGATGGCTGGGCTGGCACCGAAGCCACAGCGCCAGGTCTGGGAGAAGCACCAGGCACATTCCTTTGCTCTCTGTTGTAATTATTTCTGTAATATCGTAATTTATGTGCCATGAAGGAGCAATATTCTTCTGCTAAATGAATTCTCAGCTACTCCTTATTGTGGTGTGAGCCGACTCACTGTGCGGGGAGAAAAAAAATAGCTGGCGAGCCACCTTTCACAAAACAGAGACCTATTTCTGACTAAACTGTGCTCCGCTAGAATCAATTTACTGAAACAATAAATCCTTTTACCCTGGGGAGGATACCTGGAGATAAAACAGCTCATGAACAAACAGCCGTCAGGACTGCAGGCTATCCCGTTAGCCGATTCACAAGCTATAAACCTTGGAGTCTACTTCTCAGTACAAATATATATAAACAAGCAAAATTACTGTTGTTTCAAAATAAAAAAAAAAGACAGCACTTGTGAGATGATGTAGGATTCTCTCTTAATATTTTTGAAAAACCAAGAGTGAAAGGATGCCAGCTCCCTGACGGGATGGGGACATTCACACATGGCATGGGGACCATGGGCTCCTG
>NW_010122710.1:3013-3725 GCF_000699245.1 Pterocles gutturalis | reverse complement strand
CGCTGCCCCTCCAGCGTCCCCTGGGCCGGCCACTTCCAACCTGCTGTGATGGGTTTACCCTTTACTTCGGCTTCTGCCCTTATCAAGTGGTGCTGAGGGTCCTCCGCCCCTCGGAGGCTGGGAGAATGAAAGCCATCTGAGGATAAAAAGCACCAGAGGATGGGGACATTCACACATGGCATGGGGACCATGGGCTCCTGAAATTTCTTTCCAGCTTGCTGTCCCTCCAGCGTGCCCTGGGCCGGCCACTTCCAACCTGCTGTGATGGGTTTACCCTTTACTTCGGCTTCTGCCCTTATCAAGTGGTGCTGAGGGTCCTCCGCCCCTCGGAGGCTGGGAGAATGAAAGCCATCTGAGGATAAAAAGCACCAGCTAGAGATGCTAGAACTATGTTCAGGCAGCGCCATGCAGAAGGACGCTTTGGGACAAAAAAAATTTGCCTCTGAATAGGGCTGGAGCTGAGCACCCACGTGCTCAAGGCACCCATGGGGACACCAGCCACTCCTGTCCCGGGACAGGTGCTCCCCTGGGCATCCCAGTCCTGTCCCGAGCATCCTTTGCAAAGGCCAGACAACCACCTCAACACCCCTCCAGACCGTCTGGGGCTGCCCCAGCCACCTCCAGCCCATCACCTGCAGGCACACAACTTTTGGGAGATGCTGAAATTGCACGTTAATCACAGAATCACAGACTGGTTTGGGCTGGAAGGGGG
>NW_010122710.1:1817-3001 GCF_000699245.1 Pterocles gutturalis | reverse complement strand
TGCCATGGGCAGGGACACCTCCCACCAGCCCAGGTTGCCCAAAGCCTCATCCAGCCTGGCCTTGAACCCCTCCAGGGATGGGGCATCCACAGCTTCTCTGGGCAGCCTGGGCCACTGCCTCACCACCCTCAGACCCTTCACGAAGAGCGCGACCAACAAAACAACCAGCGACACGCAACCCGCACGACCTGAGCATCCACCGTGAAACTTCCCGAGGTTTTGTTGCACACTCAGCCTGATAATGCACTTAAAGGATTTACAGGAACCAATTATCGCCCTTTCTGCCACCCACCGACATCAATTACTGCTCAAATGGAAGATGATGACAAAATGGTTTTGAAGCCACTTTCTAAGCCGCCGCCTCTCTCCAGCGATGCTCGGCACAGAGCTGTCCTGGGGCACTTCTGCTGAAAGCCTCCTCGCTCCCTCCAGCAGCAAAACTCTGAACTGCTGGAAACTGCTGCAGTTACCACGAGGAGTTTGTGGAAACAGCAAAACAACGGCTTGACATAAAAACTGATCATGCTGAAACACAGGGAGGCAAAATGCCTCAAGCCTCTCCCACTGATCTCCAACCCTGCTGATCTATATACATTAATACCTAATCCATATACAATGAATACATTAATCTATACATTGATACCGACAGTGTTAATCCAGCTCAACGGCGATGTAACTGAGAACAGCTCCCAGCCCGAAATCTGTTCCCAAGACACATCCACATCAGTACGTCTATTAAATACATCTCTCCTTTGCAATGCACCACCCAGCAGCGGAGGATTTGCCGGTTCGTCTGTCAGGCACCGAACCCGCCTGCTGCTGAAACGATGAACTTGTGCGAAGAGCTGACGATCTCGGCGGAGAACAAAGGTTCCAGGCGACGCGCAGATGTTTGTTGTGGGCTGCAGCACAGACATGTTATAAAACAGCTCCAAACTGGCAGGATTTCTTCAAAACAAGATTAAAAAAAAAAAAATCCAAACAGATCCTGGATTATTAATGGACTAAGCTTTCTCCAGCGATGAGCCGCACGCAGGGCCAGCACGGGTGCAGGGGCATGGTGAGGGTGGAAGGGCCATCGCCGGGAGCGGTCCCTTACAGATGTGGGATGGGGGGAGAAGACACTTGAAAGGGGGAAACTGGGCTGGTGGTTAAAGGAAACGGATCCCACTACAGAAAGGACA
>NW_010122710.1:1494-1806 GCF_000699245.1 Pterocles gutturalis | reverse complement strand
CGGGGGCGGGGGGTCATCCCCACGGGGGGGTGGCAGCCCCTGGATCCCCTGCATCGGGGTGCGGCGGTCCCGGTTGTGGGGCTCCCTCTGGCCGGCTGGACCAACGGAGAGTCGGGCTGCGCATCCGCTGTCATAGCATGGTGGGGAACCGCGCTCAAAGTCGTCAAAATAATGGAAGAGTTTCAAATGATGGCTATTGGGGAGGTCCTGCAGAGCAGACAACCTGGCCATGGTGATGGCATCCATGGGTGGGTGGCAGCAACATGGGGACAGGCACCAATGTGGGGGGGGGAAAGGGGGGTCCCCGAAGCC
>NW_010122710.1:0-1444 GCF_000699245.1 Pterocles gutturalis | reverse complement strand
GTGGCGTACATTTGACGGCAGCCTCTGCTCCATCCAGCACATCTTCCCCGGGGTTGCTCCACCGACTTGGTTTCATTCCACATCTACTTGACCAATCTCACCTCTGCTGAGGGAGGTAGCGTCTCATTAGTACACAGACACATCCCAAGTATGCGGTGATGAATTCCCCCCGGAGCTTCTAAAGCAATAAATGTGACCTTTGCGTGTTCCTGCCATAAAATCCCAGGAACACCTCCAGCTCCTAAGATAGAAGCTGTGGTGGGCATATGTGAGCAGCATACACCATATGGAGCAAGTCAAGGCAATACTTAGAAACTTCGACTCTGCCTTCAGCAAAATTGAGTCTGGCAACGTTTTTAGCAATTTCTCGAGGATTTTCCGTTGTGTTTATGAAGCGTCGATCACCACAAAGGGATCCTGCAGCCTAGGTCTTTGAAGTCTCTCTAGACCCACCCTTACAATAGCTTTGGATTTAAGTGGAGATCACAAAATACAGCATAAAATGTTAATATAAAAACGAAGGTTTTCCTCTAAAAGGAAAGGTCTGCTCTGCCTACAGTGGCTCACACGTAAATCTGGTTCAGGGTTTCACTCAGCCTCCTTCAGATCCATTTTTTTTACTATCTCATATTGCACCAGCAGCAAATAAAACATTCAGGCATGCTTAAATATTGATTCCATCTCTAACACACGGAAGTTCCTTAAACAGTGCATTTCTGCCCACTAACAGCTACTGAGGCATCTTACCGGGGGTTTAAAACTATTTAAAGCTGGTTTACGTTAAAAACGTTTGATTTCAGGAGCAATTCCACCTAACAGAGAGAGGAGTCGGCAGAGCGCAGGGAGCTGGAGCTATCTGGAGGTTTATCTGATCTCGGTGATAAAATTCCATCCCTGGGGTGACCTAAAAAGGACTGGAAAAGGCATGTGCTCCGCGCTGGGGGATCAACACCGCGCTAGCGGCAAAGCCAGACGGGTGATCTCATAGGTGTTTTCCAGCGCTCCTCCCCGCTGCTCCTCCAGAGCCACTCACAGACCAGGCTCCTTCTTTGTCATTAAATATTTTGGGAATGACACATTGTGCCCCCGGACTGCCCAGTGACAACAGCTCAGCTGAACACCCAGGAGGAATCTGAACTTCTGCGTATCTCTTGAGGCTGGGAGATAACTCCTGACTCCTCTGAATGGGAGGAGAGGCTGCAATTCCCCAGTTAAGTCATGTTCATGATCTCAGAGACTAGCCAAGCTGGTCTGGAAATCTCAGTATGTCATTGATGTTGAGGGCTTCGGGGACAAAGCACTATACGGACCACCTTCAGACCAACCCAGGTGGGTGGCAATCTTCTGCATCGGGTGGTGAAGGGCACCCAAACCCCACCCTCACTGTGCCCGGCTGCTTCTCCCATCTGGAGCAGAGCCTCCGCTCCAGCACAGCCCGGGAGGG
>NW_010122709.1:0-1177 GCF_000699245.1 Pterocles gutturalis | reverse complement strand
TGGGCTTTGAGTAATGCAGCACCCTACCCGGCAACAAGCAGGTTCCTACGTACGGTTGTTCCTAATGAGCTCTATTTTCACATCAGAGCGTGACAAGGAGCCGCTGGACCAGTGAAATGAAAGAGGCAGTTTGCGGATGGATGGATGGATGGATGGGTGGATGGATGGAATTATCTTCGGTTTCACCCCTTTCCAAAGCCATGTTCCTCCTCCCGTGTATCCCCCCCCACCTCACCTGCCCACTCCCCAAAAAAAAATCACAGGGGACTTTCCCCCGATTTAAGACGGAGTATGTAACTCAATGCATCCCTCTTGCCTTCTCTTCATGTCCTATTTGATGAGCCAAGAGGGAATCAACATGTCTGGTGAATGTTTCTTTTTTTTTTTTTTTTTTCTCCTGTATCTGCTTCTAAGAGCAGCATCCCTGAACCTTTTGTTCTACCGTGAGTCGTCTTCCCTGAGCAAACCCATGTACCAAAATGAACTGCCAGCAAAAAACACAGAAGCAGGAATTTCCCTACCTTGGTTTGTAGAAGCAGAACCTCTAGACGGACAGATCAAGGGAGAGAGCATGTTGGGAATGTCCAGTCTCCTCTTCTTGCTTGCATATCCACATAAGAAGAATCAGGGTCGGGGGCAAACGTGGGGGAATGAGTTAAACAAAAATCCTATTTGTCTGCAAAAAAAATTTAGAGGATTCTGTGTGGCAATCTTGAGTCTTGAAGCGGTGCAAATTCAAAAGCCAGAGAGAGGATATTCAGTGCGAGTGGTAAGGATCGCCAAATGCAGGTTCCAGAGTAAGCATTCCTTTCGCCTTTTTAATGATTATTCTTATATTTATTCTTTTTTTTTTTTTTTTCCTGGAGCCCTAGTGGAGGAGGTTGTGTTTAAAGCAACTGGAGGTCGGTGCCGTTCTTCTGTGAAGCATGATTATCCTCAAAGCGTCCCCTTCCTGAAGGGAAAAATAAGCATCAATTTTGTATTAGAGGGGTCTGAAGGGGATAAAAACCACTCCCCAATAAAGACATTAATATATTGAGAAGAAAGGGAGGCAAAACGCATTTCCCAACAGTGCACACAAGCAGAATAAAAAAAAAAAATTAAAAAACCCCACAGCTGGCACGAGTCTATAAATAATTCAGATACGGGCTGACTACACCATTCCCGGGATAGGCAT
>NW_010122708.1:0-8137 GCF_000699245.1 Pterocles gutturalis | reverse complement strand
CCACTCCCAGAGCGGTGCTGCAGGAGGTGATCAGAGAACTGCTGAGAAATGTTTATGTTTCAGTCCACTATGTTGTTACTGTTGCCGCAAATCTGGACAGCCCTGTGGTGTGTGTTGAAATACTGTCAGCAGAGCCTTTGACGGATGAAGCTGGACTGATAACCCCCCAAACAAGCATAAGAATTAAGGAGGTGGTCACTGCTGAATGGTACAGACATTTATCAGAAGTCACTGAAAAAACTTCAATTGCAGGACTAGATGATGTGGCGAAGTCTTTGAAAGAAATGATTGATCTGCCTTTCCGCTTCCCAAAAACTTTTAAGAAGCTCGGGCTTTCTGTCCCGAGTGGAGTGCTATTAATAGGCCCCCCAGGTGAAGGGAAAACTCTGATGGCAAAGGCAGTAGCAAGAGAAGTGGGCGCGTACCTGCTTTGCATCAGCGGCCCAGCCCTGTATGGTTCAAGACCGGGAGAAAGTGAGGAGAATCTGCGGAGAGTCTTTGAAAAGGGCAGAGAAATGTCATGTGAGGGCCCAACGGTTCTCTTTATTGATGAAGTTGACTCTTTATGCCCAAAGCGAGGAAGTTCGAACAATGCTCCTGAAGATCGTATTGTTGCTCAGTTGCTAACGCTACTGGATGGTGTAGGTAGCGAGGGTAGGATGGTCGTTATGGCGGCAACAAACAGGCCTGATGCCTTGGACCCCGCACTGAGAAGACCTGGCAGATTTGACAGAGAGGTAAGCAAACCCTGTTATTCATAGGCTGTCTTTTTTCTTTCCTTTTTGAGGTGGAGCAAGGGGCAGTTAACTAAGTAATTTTATTTTTTTATATCTGCTACTCATGTTTAATAGTGGGATTCCACAGGCTTGAGATGTGTGTCCTGTTTCTTTAGATTGATGCAGCTTGGGTAAGGTAGAGAGCATGCTTTACACGTGGAAACTGAGAGCTCCAAATACTTGAAAATGGAAAAGGGGAGTTTTTGTGCTTCTTTATCATAAAGACATGGAGCTGTTCTCAAAGGTTTTCTTTTGCTTACAGATGCTTAGCATTACAGATTTAGGTTTTTCTCATTTAAACTCCAGACTGAAGATTTGTGCATCTCTCTTTAAATGTTTGTTGTGATAGAGAACTAGTACCTTGCTATGTCAAAAAAATCTATTCAAATTTCAGTAAGAGAGGCTAGGTCTGCTCTGGAAAACTTCTGCTAGTCTTAATGTCAGAAGAAGAAAGAACACATCCAGTTATTCAATGCACAATGCTTTTGTTTGTATTGTTTATTTTGCTGGCTAAATGCACTCCTGGGTTATCCAGTTTGGTCAAGTTCTTTAATGCTTTCACAGTTATAATTTTAGTTGTTTTTCAGGATTTATAGATTACTGAGATATATTTTACGTCAGTATTTTACCAGGTTTTTAATAATGTATGAATGCTTATCTACTTAATTTTTTTCTTTTGGATTAATCTAATTCAGCCCTTGTGATGCAAGGAAATTATTATTTCTGTTACGTCTTATGTTGAAATCACCTTAAAATGGGACTTGATGGACACTAGCTGACAGTTTCTTATGAGCAACTGTTTACACAAACAAGGTACACTTGGAAAGTAAGTGTAAATGAAGGGTATTTGAAGTATTTGTCATTTGTGTACTGCTGCTAATAAGTTTCTTGTAAAATTCTTCAGTTGCAGTATAAATCTTCAGTAAGCAGTATAAAGCAGAGACAAACTTGCTTGCCTAAATCTATAAATTAAGGAGAATATAGCAAAGTATCTACTTAAAATTTTTGTTTATTATATTTGGTTTAGGTGGTTATTGGGACACCAACACTTATGCAAAGAAGATCTATCCTGCAGTTGCTTACATCTAGCATGCCGATTTCTACAGACGTTGATTTGGCTAAACTGGCAGAAATGACAACTGGGTATGTTGGAGCTGACCTTACAGCACTCTGCAGAGAAGCTGCTATGCAGGCTGTGTTCCACAGCTCTTTGGTATGGTTGCAAATTAGTCAAGAAAAATGTCATTAATAATATGTATCACCCTTTCCTCATTACTTTCCTCTGCTTTACTTGAAAAGCTCAGCAAGTTGAACTTGCAAATTAAAATATTGGAAAACACCAGGTGTATTATAAATATACCATTTCACTAGTCCTTTCAGTTCTCACCTCAAAAGATTTTTCTCCTTTCTGGGTGGAAAGCTTTGCTGAAAGTTTTTATTCTCATCTTTCTCTTTCTAGGATTGTGCAGAGCAGAGAATTCAGTCTTTCTTGGCAAACTAAACTGTAATGTCCGCTAAAGCTCTCTTTTGAAGCTATCGGTGATTTAGAATTCTACTTCTTAATAGTAACTGCAAACTAAGGTTTATTTTGACATGTAAACAGATAACTGCTAGTGATAATAACTTTTATCATTTGGGTTGTATAGCTGGATATAACATTGTTATAGATGAAAGGTATGCAACCGCCCAATGTGCAGAAAATAGACATTGTAGATATGGAATTGGAGAATTGCTATTTCTTAATAGTCTTTCCATCTGTTCTGACTTTTGCAACAATTGTGAGGTACCTGTTTGCTATGGTTTTAATCTGGAATAGCTGAGCAGAAGTTTAAGCCACTCTGCAAAATTTCCAGAGTCAGAGCATCTACAGAGAACAGTAGAACCCTCAGTCTTGACTCAGAGGTAGAAAAAAGAGGGCATGTATGTCTAGAACTTCCATCTCATCCAGATGCCTTACAAACGTTAAAAATAATGAACAACTTAATTTGAGCCTGGTCTTTCAGAAAGAAATAGATGGACAAATGAAAATCCTTAATAAGTAGATGGACTGTTTGCCCTGAGAACTGCAAGTGCCTTTGTAAAATACGTCTTATTTCTGTTACTGTATCTGTAGTTCAATAATTGTATTTTCTAGCTGATTTGAGATAAAGCACCTTATTTTCTCCAGTTAGTGGTGAAAATGGATGTTAGAACATTTTTATTTGAATTCAAGAGAATCTAGGAATTGGTGTGTAGTAACCCTGAAACTAGCAACCATTTGATTTAGCAGATCACTGTGTAATGGAGCTATAATTTAGGGAAGAACAGTAGTTTTCTCCAAAACATTAATTTCTGGTAATTGTTTTTTCCTATGTAAAAAGTTGCCATTAAAGAGATTATACTACTTTGTTTTACATCTGTGTCTGCAGTGCTTATCTTGTTAGGGCAGGAATTTGCTTCTTTATTAGTTGCATTTGGCCTTTTGTGAAGTGTAATAAGTTATTATGTAAAAATATTGTTAATATGCTTTATCTGGGTTTCTTCAGGATTCAACTGAAACTGCAATTAATATGTCAGATTTCCAAGAAGCTTTTAAAAAAATACAACCATCCTCTTTTCGAAGTGCAATTGGACTAACAGATTATAAACCTGTCACTTGGGAACAAATTGGTGGTCTTGAAGATGTGAAATTAAAATTAAAACAGGTAATGTATAAAATAAATTTAGGTAAACAGCTGGTTTCTAATAACTATGTCCTCTGTGGTATTCTGTATGCTATGTTATGGAAATTAATTATCTTGCAAAGTAGCTGGTTATAAAGTGTATTTAAACATTTTTTAATACTACATTAAGTTATTACTATGTTTGTGAGTTAGAAATCTTCCAGTCACAAGATATTACCCCCAAGTGTATTATCATGGGAAAATAAGCATGTTTTCTAATAGCTGAAAAACACTTAACTTGTAGCCAGGTAAGTTGTCCATTCCTCAATTTGTAGCCAGAGATGGCTCTTGCATGTAGTCTCTCAGGGATTGTCTTTTGTTCTGTTTGAGACTAAGAGGAAACTTTAAGGAGGGGGGCATTATATGAAGGAAGACGAACTTACTGTTCTCTGATTTCAAATTCATTTTTGTACCAAGGAGAGGAAATAATGTGCTCAGCAATTTTATTGATTGCCTAAGAACTCTTAGTTTCGTTACTAAGAATTTCATCCCTATTTTTATGTATTGACAGAGTATTGAGTGGCCTATGAAATTTCCTCAGGCGTTTGCTAGGATGGGCCTGTCTCATCCAAAGGGTATTCTTCTCTATGGACCATCAGGGTGTGCCAAAACCACACTGGTGAAGGCTGTGGCCACAAGTTGTCACTGTTCCTTTCTGTCTGTAAGTGGTGCTGACCTTTTTTCACCTTATGTTGGAGACTCGGAGAAGATTTTGTCTCAGGTACAGTTTTTAATTTGCATAAGGTCTATAGTTTGATTTTTGTAAAGTATTTGTTATTGAAAAGATGATAGTTAAAGCTCTCATCTGATTATTAAACAGAAATGGCTTGCAGATTCCCATTTATATAAACTGAGAATCTAGGTCTAAAATGATACCAGTTTTAAACTTTGAAAGTATTTCTGCCCTTTTGGTTTCAGTTCACTTAAGAATTTAAATAAGAACCAGAATTTGCCTACAGTAAATGTAAGCCAGAATGGCTCTTGTGAATCTCTATGAATGTATCTTTAAAGTTAAGTAAATAAAATACAGACTATATGTAATTGGATGTTTCCATATTACCTGATAGAATGTATATAATATGTATGTATTAACATTTTACTTTATTAATTTAAAAAAAAAAGGTTTTTCGCCAAGCAAGAGCAAATACTCCAGCAATAATATTCCTAGATGAGATTGATTCTATCTTGGGGTCTCGGTCACACTGCAAAACTGGCCATGGTGTCTCAGAGCGGGTTCTTTCTGTTCTCCTCAACGAGTTGGATGGTATTGGGCTGAAAGTCACAGAAAGAAGAGGAAGCAAACTACAGCTTGAGGGTCAACATCAAGAACAAAGTGATGAGGAAAGAAAGGTATTTATGTTCCCTTTTCTATGTAGGAAGAATGATAAATGCTGTCCAGTAGTTACAAAAATATCTTAACCATGTTGCACTAATTTGTTGATATCATCTCTTACGCAGCTGGAGTTTCAGGAAACTTTGAACAAAGATTTCATGGTAGTTGCTGCAACAAATAGACCAGATATGTTGGATGATGCCTTATTGCGTCCTGGAAGGCTAGACAAGATAGTCTATATTCCACCTCCAGATCTGAAGGTGAAGTGTTACAAATCCATCCGTGGCTTTAAATGGAGAGATATTAATTGCAAGCATTCTTTATCTTAAGAGCAATGGGGGCATATTTCTCTAATATGTATAATAATTGATGGATGATTCACTGAAAATCAGTCATCAAACTCAAGGCACAATTAAGTTTAAAAGTGAATAATTGTATTTGTAATTCAAACAGCAGTGACATTTTAAGAGGTATATGTAGTTATACTATTGTATATAGAAAATAGACAAAACCTGGAATAATTTTCCAGATGAAAATCAAGCTGCAGTTTATGAAGTACCATAACAAGTTGACTGTAGTTGCTTCAGATCATTCTTGTTCCCTGCTCCTAAGGGTAGTGTCCTGAGCTTCCCAAAAAAAAAGAGTTGGCCCAAAGCAGGCCAGATATGGACTTTTCAGTCTAAAATACTGTGTTTTCATGAAGTAATGACTAACTGTGAATAACAGACTTTAATATATGACCTAATACTCTTATGGTTATTATTGTCTCCATTGATAGTATTTTATTCACTCTTCCACCAAAACCACATAGTTTTGGTTTTGGTGCTTTTCTGGATCTTCCTTAGTTCTAATTTCAGATTTTGTACTGGTTTGGAGAAGGATTAATTATTGGTTTGTTTGGTTTTGTTTTCTTATATGATATGGACCAACTTACAGGGAAGGCTTTCCATTTTGAAAATCTGTACAGAAAAAATTCCATTAGATCCTGATGTGTCCTTACAAGATGTGGCAGTCCTAACAGACTACTTCTCTGGAGCTGATATTGAAAATCTCTGCAAGGAGGTAAGAAATATTCATGGTTAATCTGTGAAATAAACTGTAAATGAAACCTTTCAATGAAAAAAGAGAGCTAACTCATAGATGTTACCAAGCCATCTGTAGTATGGATTGTTTCACAGTTTGTAATGAAAATATAGAGAGAATGAGTAAAACGAAAGAACTGAACAAGGGTTAATTCTTTAAATAAAAAAGCAAAATAAGAATGAAGGCTTTATGTGATAATAGAAGTTAAGCAACTGTACTACCCATTGTTTCACATGGCCCTTTCTAAACCAAACTCACAACTAGATGAATTATATTCTGGGTACTGAAAGCAACCACAGCATTTTTACCTGAAATTAGCATGTACTGTCAAAGCTAGAATTAAAAAAAAGAGAAATCTGTATGTATTTGATATGTTATATAAAAGAGAAGACTGGGGAGAAAATCCAAATATAAAAATGATCAAGGATATATTGTCTAATCCAGACAAAAAAGTGAACAAAATAGTTATAGTAATCTTATTTGCTGTTCATCTATTGTTAAATAGCCATAAATTATACCATGCTGTTTTCAGATGCTTTACCTAAAATTTGGTTTAATGTGAAATATTTTAGAATACTTACAATAACTTCTTTGCAACTTAACAACTCGAAGTGCTTATCATGTTCTTTTTTTTTTTCTTTTAAAGGCTGCTTTGTTGGCATTGCAAGAAAATGGACTTGAAGCAACTGCCGTAAAACATGAGCATTTTGTAAAGTCATTGAGGACTGTAAAACCATCGTTAAACATGAGAGACCTGGAATTTTATGAAAAATTTTATAATCGAGAAATAGCCTCTTGAATCAAAAAGGAGTGATACGGCATAGGTATTTTTAAATACATTACAAAAGATTTTGCAATGTCTTACATCTCTCCTGCTTTTTTAATACTGTACTTACTGTAGTTTTCAGTTTGTATGAAATACAGTAAAATTTCACTTGCAAAAAGTCTGATCTCAGTAATGAAGAATAAATTAAAATCTTATTTGCTTTGGCTAGGTTTCCATCTGATGAAACACATAATTGAGGGAGATAGATAAAACACTGTGGAACAGCTTAGTGTTACTGTAGATTTCCTAGTTTTCAGTACAAACACTGGCATAATAAGAATATTTAATTGTTGTGAAAACTCCAAAGGATATTTAATATTTAAAAAAAAGAAAAACTTTCAGAATGTTTAATAGGAGGAAGTAAATCCCATACTATGTAATATGTGAGGTGTTTTACATGTGCATGTCTACAGGCTTGCTTTCTTACAAGTGGATTACAAAATACAGTGCAATGAAAAGGTTGTCAGTGCTTAATGCCTTGTAAGTTTGGGAGTCTGAGTTTTTTGGAATAATTTTAGGTCAGTTACTGCTTACTTTGCAAGCATTTGGATTGACCAAGGAGATACTAAGTAAGTCTGTAATCAATTCAAAATATAATAATTTCTTCTTTAGAGAAGGGAGTTTGCTTTATAAAAATTTCTGCAGCATTCTTTTCCCCACCCAACCATTCGTTGTCAATATATGTTTGTAGAGTGTCTTCTAAAATAAAGTACAAGAAACTTCAAGGTAACTCTGTTTTGCTTTCCAGTGTTTGAGAGTGTTGCTTTAGAATTGCCAGACCTGAAGGTTGTTAGGACAGAAAAATGCTGTCAGATCCTTCATTTCAAAGATGTTGCTGCTTAACTTCTGTACTCACTGCCTAGAAATTGTGCCCTGTTGTGTCCTCTCCTTGCTCCAGGGAGCCAGCAAAGCATGCAACAAAGGCAACCTCTTCTTCCTCTTACTGCTTTCCTGCAGGCCAGAGGAAAAGGGAGAAACAGATTCCCAGGGGTCTGCTGGCACCACAGATCTCCAGCCTGCTCCGGCAGGAGTTGTTCTCAGACAGCGCTCTTGGGAAGTGATGAGAGCTGTGTAACACAGTAGAGTGATGGGAACCTGGGGCAGGGTTAAGCTTTTATTGCAGCTAAAGGGGACAGAGTGAAATTGGGCTTGTTTTGGTCCCTACGTGCACCTTGCTGAGCTCTGAACAGAGGCCTGTGCATTCTCCTGGATACGCTGTGCTTCAGGCACCTGCCTGGAGCAGGGGACAAGCAGGAAAAAGGAGAAATGAAGAAACAAGGTTGGAGTAATGCAGTGACGGAGAGAGACGGAGCTGCGGAGAGAAGGCGGCAGAGCCCACCCCGCGTCCCCCCTGCCCCCGGCAGCTCCTCGGGGCGCTCCTCTGCGCCTGCGGGCCGCAGGGGGCGCTGCTCTCCCG
>NW_010122707.1:6365-14450 GCF_000699245.1 Pterocles gutturalis | reverse complement strand
GGCTCGGCGGCATCCCGGCTGCCCAGCAGCTGTTTAACCCGCGGTGCGTGCTTCCTCCTGTCCTCCCCAGCTCGCAAAGGATCTAGTGCATCCCTCCTTGGAGGATGAGAAGAGAAAGCACAAAAAGAAACGGCTGGGGCAGAGCCCAAACTCCTACTTTATGGATGTAAAATGTCCAGGTAAATATTTTAAATGATTGTATCTCACAGAAGGGACTAACCTGATTTTGTATGTGGTTCACCAGGTCTTTTTTTTTTTTTTTAAATCTCAATACGGTTTATCTGGTCTGTAGAGGAAAAAAAGAGTCTGTATTGTCCTTTGAGTTTTTTTAACAATAAAAGTGTTTTCAACCTTTTTCAAAAGTTAATTTTAAAAAATTAGCTTTTTATTTTCTTTTCTGGACGTCTGGCATGAGGGGGTCTTTTTGTTAGTTTTTTTTAAGGTGTTGCCTGTGTCCACTTTTCACAGATTTTTATTACTTTGGCTCAAAAACATCTCTATAACCAACTTCTCTTTTATAACCTAAATCGTGGGTTTTCTAGCCCAATTACAGGAATATGCTCTTATCAGTGAACAGCTGCTTTGATGAGCACAGCTACATCCAGCTCGAGGCACAAAAATTGTCAAGTGTGGTAACTTATCTCCTAGAAACTACTGCAGTAGAAGAAGATTATTGCAATAAGAAAATGCAGAGACTTGCAACAGTAATCATCCTGACTAGTCACAGGGAATGGCTGTTGCTGAATCCAGGTTTTCTTATTATCTTAGATTTCTAAGAAGCTCTGAGACATTGTTTTCCATCTAAAAGTGAGGTAAAGTCATGAAAACTGTTTGAAAGTTAAGTGTGGTCACTTGTAAAAAAATACATGGTTGGAGGCTAAGCCACTGACTTTTCTTTTTTGAACTTTCTTCAAACCAGTGTATATGCATGGGTATAGTAAGAGTTAATGTGAACACAGGTCACTGCTTATCTTAATTACTGTGAGATAATTGGTTAGTGAGTTTGAGGGATATATGGAGGAAAGAGTCCTAAACATGAGACACTGATAGTATCAGACAGCCTCACACCTCATTCAGTGTTGTTGGATGTTGCTGCCTAGTTACTGAAATGGATTGGGCTCATTTCCCTGCAAAATCCACAAAGCTAAAAGCTCCTCAGTGTGGAAGTTCACATTTATGGGGGGGGGAAACACCACTTGCTCTGGTTAAATTTCAGTTGCTAGTAGTTTTTTGCAAAGATTTGTGTAGTTACTTTTTGTGATTTAAACAAAGCAGCAATCTGTATTCTAACAGGAGTTGTCTCTATCTCTCTTGTCAGAGAGCTTTCTGAGGACCTTCCTATCTTATCTTTCTGGTCCCCACATCCTGAAAATGGCATCTATGCTCACCTTTATCTATTTGTCTATTTTCTATATCCACATCTAGCTTAAATCCTTTACAAGTTTTGTCTCTCCACAAATACCTCTTGGCTAATTAAAAAATACTCTTCAGGGAAAAGAATTAGAGCAACGAAATCCTTTTGTCTAAACCATGTATGACAGTGATGTCATTCTTTTGTAAGTCATAGAATTTAGAAGTTGTGGACAAAGTGTTGCTGCTGCCTCTTCTTGCATTTGGAATTAGCGAAGTTACTCTGTGCAAGTCTTCTCGTTTAAATATCACGCTAGCTTTGTAGAATGCAACCAAGCACGCCTTACGCGTACCAATCATTAAACACAAGGCAAACATGCAATTTGGACTGCAGTGTTTATATTCACAGCTGCCAGACTTTGTCACCAGCAATGCTCTTCTATTCCAAGTTAAATATTTCTCTAGCTAGATGGGCTCTTCTATTCAGTAGAGAAGGCTAATCTAAAACCCCTCAGTTTTTTTTGCAGGAGACATACTACAGGCAAGTTAGGGCTTGTCAGCCATCAGGCTATGTTGATTTTCATATGAGAAGTCATAACAGTTTCAGTTAACTTGCTTTCATATGCATGTTAGTAAAAGCAAATACCTCAGAGCACAATAATAATGTTTTGCTTTGTTTTACATGGTGGGCTGTGTAACGAAATATAGATCCATTTTTGGACAAGTATTTAGACTATCTGATTAAATTACACATATGATAAAAAAATCATGCTAGAAATACTCAGTGGAAACTTTAATAATACTGTTTTCCAGGGTGCTACAAGATCACCACTGTATTCAGCCATGCTCAGACAGTAGTTCTGTGTGTAGGGTGCTCAACTGTCCTGTGTCAGCCTACTGGGGGGAAAGCCAGGCTGACAGAAGGTAAGGGACAGGGTTTAGCAGCCTAAATATTTCACTTACATAAAGGCATTTATGTATTTATAGCCTGCAAGTATTTTAGCCTCGATTTTGAAAACTGATATTGGAATGCTTGTTTTGCAAATTGCTTAGAATTAGCTAGTAAAAACATTGTTAATGGGCCTGAATTGCAAATTTTTCTTCAGACTTTTGTTTTTAAATGGGTATACAGATATGCTAGGCAGCTAAGCAGCTACACTGTGATCAAACACACTTGATTGTAGGTGCTTTGACTTGTCCTTTCCATTAGCCTATTTGTAATAAATACTGCCTATTTATAATAAATACTGCCTATTTAATTCTGAGCTAGTGTTAAAAAGCACCACTAAAGGAGTAGGGTACTTTTGCCAGGCTGAAGTGATTCTGTGCCACTGCTAGTCAGTGGTGGCTTGCCTGTTTATTTTTAAAGAATAGCACTGTAAGGCAGTTCCCTGGCTCATGTTACTTAATCAAAATTTGTTTTGCATAAATTATAAGGGAACAAATAACCACTGATATTGTATATAGATAACGGGCATAGCACCAGTATCTTGAAATGCAACCCAATGTCTGGGGTATATGAAAAACTCTGGAAACACCAGATTTAAAAAAAAAATATTAAAGAACAGATCCAGATTTTGCTCATGTTTTGTTTAAAGGACAAAAGGTAAGTAATTAAAGAACAGATCCAGATTTTGCTCATGTGTTGTTTAAAGGGCAAAAGGTAAGTATATATGCAAATTACATATAGTAGTGCTTATACCATGTGCTACTATACAGATGTAGTTTATATGAGGACAGAAGACCTGAAGTAACGCTGTTGAGCAGTTGAAAAGGTATCAACACTCCTAGCAGCAGTTTCAGCTTGGGGTTTGTATCACTAAGGGATGGAACAGTAGACTGAAATTTTAAAAGGCATCTGTAAGAAAAGAAACAGTACACCGTAGCCGTATTTTGCAGTTAATTATATGACAGCCATGTTGTTCTGGTTAAGAGAGCACTCAAAGTGCTAAATTTTCACCTGTTGTGGTACATGAAATTTAAATTTATTGCACGAGTTTTGCTACTTAAGTTGGGTGGGCAGTTTTCCAGGGCAGTTGTCTTAACAATTTAAGGACTATTCATATCTATACTCATGATTTCTTTACAGGCTGTTCATTTAGAAGAAAGCAACACTTAACACTTCAGCATGTGGTTTTGGATCTGTGTTCCTGAAAGCCTTACCAGATTAAAAATGCCTGTTAATACAATGTAATTACAATTGATTTTATAAAAATTACATGCTACTGGTGACTAATGAGCTGGAATCTCTTTTTCAATAAACGATTTGAAGTGCAAGTTCTTCCTGTGAGTTTACAGACAACTGAGCTCCATTTTACTTTAAACAGTGTGTTGTTAATTGGGTGGTGTCTTTTAATATAAAAACTTTGGACTTGCTGCATCCTTCTCCTTGTTGTCAACTACAGCAGTGTAATCCATCTGCTGACAGAAACGGCTGTAAGAGTGCATTTTGTGTACTTCGTTACTGCAGCTACCCTAACTGCAAGGGTTGTAAAGCCTAGACAGATTTTAAAATGGCTCATTTGCTTTCAACATTGGTTTAGTCCCTTCACCATGCTGAGTAACGTGGTGATAAATAAAAATATAACGTTACTAACTTACGTTCAGCTGTTTTTTCTGGAATGTATGGTTTTTCCCCTCCCTCTAATCTGGTCTTGAAACTGCATTGTACACTGAGATTTCTATTTAAAAAAAAAAACATTCAGTACAGAGAAGGCATATGGTATATAAGCAACAGTAAGTCAGCAAACTAGACTAACAGCTTTGAATGGTATCCAGTCATTAAAAAAAAATAGTACAGCAAAACCATGCATATTTTCAGTATTAAATACCTTTAATTACCTTTTTTTTTAATGAGGAAACAGGGTTTTAGTTGGTTATTAAAAGCCATTCCTTCCTAAATGTCTGTTAAAGAGTGGATTTTTTTGTTTGTAAACCATGAGAAAACATTCAGTCTTACATGGACCTTATTTTACTAAATAATATTTCAAGTTATGTATCAACATCTCAAAGTATCCAGTGTCTTTGTTCGCTAATTACTGTTGGGAATTTCTATTTAACCTGTATTCTTTTTATGACTTTCAAAACTTGTATACTTCCAGTCAATAAAAAAACCCCAAAACCTGATATTAAAATTGGTTGCATTTGCAAGATAAGTTTTATTTCAGTTAATTCAAACAGTGAACACTTACAATTACCAGACACAAAAAGTAGGTGTTTGATACAGAAATAGATGCACTAATGTAGTATACATGCCTTTTAAGAAAAGGAGTTTTATATGAGTGCCATACTGTGTTTTCACAATAAAGGTTAATTTAAAGGCAAGTTTATCATGGAAGCTGCTTGTAATTACCCAGTTTCTCACACTTAATACCAGTCCATGAAATAACCGGTTTCAGAACAAAGATCAAAGTCGCAGTATTAATTCACTTGTGACCTGAATTCGTGTGCTAAGACCAGACTGATTCCTAGTCTCCCATATTTCTGTCTTATCTTTCTCTACCCTAGAATATAAGAACTCATGATTAAATAAACACCAAATCAGAGAAAGTGACCCATTTTGTTCCAGGTACTGGAAGATGAAATTTAGACATCATAGTATCTTCAATATTGGACATATATCAGAGTTCTGGTTTTTTTTTTTTTTTTTAAAGCCTTAAGTTACGGGAGATAACAGAATAAAGAACATAGTTTGCATATAAAAAAATTGGTGGCTAAACATATTCTATGAGGGGAGTGAGATGCTGTCATTAATATCTTGGTGTTAGAAATGCCTTAGACGCTTCTTACCATTAATCACTTTCATACATACTTCAAATATTTACATTTATTAGTGTTATTCATATGCAGACAAACATAATGGTAAACCTACACCTTCTACATTCTGAATCTATGTCTAAACCCAAATGCAATGGTCAGTGAGTGAAACTTGTTTTCTCTCAAGTATGCAAAATGGTTTTCAAGAATCTTAAGTACCACTTCCAAACAGATGCATCATACAAGAAAAGTATGTTACAAATCCTAAAATAACAGTGCTACTTCTCAGATTTTCTATATTTAAAACATTATATCTGGTCTATTTCTACTCATGTATTCTTCAACTCGAAAACAACTGACAACTACTTACTGTTGTTCCCTGTGTAAAATGGGCAATGACTTCTGCTGATGCATGTTTACCCAGCTAGTAAGTGCTCAAGACTGGAAAAAAAAAAAAGGTTGCTACTGTGGAAGATGCTCACCTCCAGTACTTCTGTATTGGAACTCTCAAGCAATATCAAAAGACTTCACTGGAACAGTAGATAACTGATTGCCTGACCAAATGAAAGTTTGTTCAGAAAGGTTCTCTCTCTTCTCTCTACTGATCTGATATTCTTTAGATAAAGACAACCAATTATTAATGAATAAAAGTGTGAAGTTTTGGTGAGTGGGCCAGAAAACCCAAGCAAATCATTTTAGGTGTAAGCTTTTACTGTTTTAAGGCACTAGAATGATTATAATTACGAAGTGTACGAAACCAGTCCTACTAGCTTCAATTGAAAATGTTGGTAAAACACTGACACTTCAAAATATGACATTTCCTGGCTGGTCAGTCTTAGGTAAGAAATGTTATCATAGGCATACTGGGAACGGAGGTGCCAGCATGTTGTTTCATCAGAGGGCAGGTAACAACTATGAATTTAATACTAAAAGCACTAACTTGGGAAAGAGGCAGGTAAGGCTATCTTCTGCTAGCTGTTACCCAAGACATCTTGCTCCTTAAATTCAGAGAAGCAGAGCTGCTGAACAGTGCAGGGATGGAAGTATTAAAACCTTTCCTGAAGGGTATTTTGTTTTGTCTCAGCCTGATAGTGTCTGATGTAACCGCAGGGGCAGTGCGGTGGGAGGGTAAATCCCGGAGATCTTCAGTGCTGTTATGGAGTATCTAAAATGAACATATTCAGACGTTATTGTATTCTTACAGCATAACTGAAGATTAAAAAATGTTTCTTTAGAACTCTGTCACAATTTCTTGTTGAACCTTGTGCAAAAATAACTCCTTGAGCCAGGTCTCCAAATGGAAAAAAGGACTGGTTTCAAAAAAACCTCTCAAAGTCTGTGAGACTTCTACTACTGGCTTCAAGAACAGGCTTTAAATTTTATGGAGTTGAGTTCCTAATTCCTATATCTAAAGGAATCTCTACATTACAGAATACAGGGCCATTTCTGGCTACCACAGTTAGCATGTGTATCATTCAAAACCAATGAGACAGTCTGACAGCTCACCATGTTGTGCTATATGGGCATATTTGACTGTGGAAATAATACCCTTTTTTCACTGTAAACTAGTTTCACACATTCTCTGTGTCCAATAAAAACGGAAGAGAGGACATCTAAATAACAAAAAGATTTTTACTTACATTACTCTAGCTTCATTCTTTTCTAGTTCTTAACAATCCACAGCTCTGACAAAAGCGTACTTCTGGTATAAATCTGCATTCTAGAGGTAGCTTCAAGATTTGTGTTTTTTTGCTTTTTAAGCAAATAAGAAAAGCACTATGTGAAAGTATGAAAATCAACAGTAAAACCATTTTTCTTTAAAAATAATACTGAACAGTTTTGGCAGACTGGAACTGTGAGAATAATGAGTAATGTCCTTGTGTGCTCAAATCAAGACGTGGAATTTTTCACAAGTTTAACATTTAAGGTACATACTTTGTTGTTGTACTTCTCAGTGCAAGAAAGCAATGCTAGTTTTTTTAAATCTTGGTCAAGCGCTTGACTGGATGAGAAAAAAACCTGCTAATATAACTAATTTACACAGGTACTACAAGAGGTCAAATTTGACTGTTACATTCTCCTTTTCTGTAACTTCCCTGAGAGATGGATTCCAGTTACATATAAGTTTAGCACCACTAGCAGAAGTTAATTAAATGCATTTTTGATGCATTTTCTTCATGTATTCTTAGAGATCTCAGAGTTCAATTACACCTTTCTCCATTTTTTTTTCACGTGTTGGTACAGTGAGTTCAGTGACACGTATCTCTTTTGTTAATCTATATATTGTGCCCGTTTTTCTTTATCAAATTCCCTTGCAATCTTTAAGGCAGTGCTGTTGAGTGAAACTGACTGCATATTACAGATAATACTAACAATTACTCCTCTGGGTGGTGCCACTACCCCACTATCGATAGCTTCAGAGTCCAGCTCTTCAGGAAGAATTAGGAGGACGCTGCTTGCTCCCACTGCACCACCCGTGTGAGATGCATAGTGTCTCTGCTGTCTGCAGCACCCACATTGTTGGTTTTTCTCTACAACAGCCCAAGCCATTGCATATTTACCATCCCTGTCCCATGATACTTCCGTTTTTGGCACTGGGGTCCACATCATTGCAACTGTGTCTGGTTTGAGGTACCCAGGAAGAAGTTTGTCGTTACTGTTTTTAAATTGTCCGGCTTGATAACTGTATAACAAGGCATTTCCAAATTTCAGAAGGTCACCCACTGACGACAGAAAGCCACCACCAGCCCATTTGTAAGAGTTGTCTACATATGGTGCGTTTACCAGCCGTCCCTTTTTGTTGTAAACGTAACACCTAGAATTCAAGAAAATTCAACTTGTCATTTTTAGATACCATGCACAACTATTTTAAGCTGCCCTACCTTAAAAGAGCAAACTGAGTATGTATTCGCTTGTTCTCATGAAACATCAGAATTTTTTGAAGTATATTTTTCTTACATGTATTTCTTGCCGAAATAT
>NW_010122707.1:0-6334 GCF_000699245.1 Pterocles gutturalis | reverse complement strand
AAAAAGAATAACGCAGAGCGGGGGGGGGGGGGAACCAAACAAGGTAACTTCTTAGGTTACAATCTTAGTTTCAATAAAAGTACTAAACCTTTTACTTACTCTTACGGTATACCATGAGTAAAGGCAATATACAAGTAAGAGATGTGACAGAAATCTATAGATCAGCCAGGACAGCATTTTTCTTAAATCCCTGTACTAGATTTAAAGTGTTTTAAGAAAGAGGAATCCTGCAACTACCCCATGATTATTGGACACTGAGGTGACATTTCACTGAAGTCCTAGGTGACTGCTCCGAGACAGTAGTTTCCATTCATGACTGACTTCCCCCCACTGCCCCATTACAGTTGCCTTATATTACAACAACTGAATATTCTGAAACTACTCAGACAAGTGACAAGCATGAAAGAGTCTTGCAAAACCTGTCATTAAAATACAAATTAGAATACCAGAATCACAAAATGAACTATCAGATATCAGAACAACACGAGTGCAGACCGAATTAGCTTTTGAAATAAACAGTCCAATCATGACTTTATACAAGATATGAAAAGGAATGCTGAATGACTATATATCATCTGATGACTTCCAGTCTTTAGCCTTTAGACCACCAGAGGTCCATGTACTACTTGGAGAGTTGTGAAAAGGAACCACAAAAAGAAAATGGGGGGGGGGAAGGGAATGTGGAGCCAGTAAGAAGACCCCCAAAACAGCATCTGTCCCAGTTCTTTCATCTCTACCATATTTCAGTTTATAAAAGAATTTTAATTCTGGTTAAAATTAATATTACAATTTAATTTACTAAAACCTTGTATTACTGTGAGACTATTACAATTCTACAGAACTCTTAAAAAGTCAGTATATTAAGCAAACCAACGTAAATACATATTCTAACATTCTCCTAGTTGCTCCTTTATTTTACTCTATTAACACTTACCTTCTTATTTGTACCCAAAATAAACGCAAACTTCAAAGTCACCCCTGCCACTCCCCCCAATCCCCCTATTATAACAGGAAACACTTATTTCCTATTCTGTAATTTTACATGCTAATCACAGAAGCAATACCATAATGCTCACACAAAATCGGTTACATGACTAACTTGGAAATAACCTCAGCCACTTAATTTAAAAGCCTGAAAAAAAAAAATTAAAAAAAAAAAAATTCACACATGCTTAATTCAGTTGGCTTAATAAAGATAAAAAGAGCAACAACTGTTGTGGAAAAGAAAAGTTCCATCCTTGTTTACCTTGCTCTGTTATATATCATTGCTTCATTGTCATCTAGTACAGTTGATAGCATATCCAAATCACGAAACATTTTTAGCATATAATCTGTAAATTTTTGTCCTGAAACTCTCTCCACAACAGCGCTTAAGAGAGTAAAGCCATACGTTGAATACAAGAACTGGCTACCTTGAAGAAACACAATGAGAAAGTGGGGGAAAAAAAAAAGTTAGCCACATGATGCTGAAATGGAATCTGAAGGATAAAATTTAAGTAATCACACGTGCAAATAAAATTATATATAGCAATGAATAATCAATTAAAAGATGTTTCCCTCCACCTCCATTTTAATATGGTGTGAATCACAAGCTTCTGATACTGGCCCCTAGGAATTTCTGTACTGCAGCAGATACAGATGCTCGCTAAGCACAGGGAGCTCTGAGAACAGCGCTAAGCAAGTTTTCAGGGATCTGCACGTACAGCCAGGTATCACGCCAAGATGTGAAGACTGACATTTAACATCCTTTCCACAAGATTTACCATGCCAGTTCTAACAAGGATGTCTGGATTCGGAAAACTGAAGCAAGCCATAAAACTACCTCTTAAAAGACGCTCACCTACTGGGATGTTTTTGTGTGTCTATACTCTAGAGATGGAAAGACAAGGGCAGTACTCACTCAAGGTTTTCAAAGGTCTTGATCACTTTTATCATAATGTTTCTAGTTCTAGTTTTCTAGTTCTAGAATATCCTGAAAGATTATATGAACACTAAAATGTGTATTATTTAAGACAACATAATTTACGTACAAAATGTTTCATTTTTTAAAATCTCATTCTTGCGCTAACACCTCTTATGAAACATCTACATATCAAGCAACTGCTGAATTTCCTACAGTCAAGACAGATCTCTCAATTGAAATGGTTCCTAGAACTCTACAAGATGGTAAGTGGGTAACTGCTAACCCTCCTACCCCTCTCCCCGTAAATGCACATTATTTACTGTTTATCAGCTATGTGCATCACTTGCCTGTTAACCTAACTCTTTATGAAGTTACACCTGAAGTTCCTCAAAGTCCTCTCATAAATTACCTTAAATAATTCCAACAATAAATAACCTCAACAATATGGTGATTCTATGGTCTTTCTGTAGAACTTTTTAGCTCTGGTTTAGTGCCTCACTCAAATTTCTTGCTTTTGGTTCCTATCTAGAAGGCTTAGAGCATGAATACAGCAAGTTGGTATCCACTTACAAAATATTCTGTAGATAGAAATTTGTTACCAAAATTATAATCTGTTTTAGCATTTATAAATTAGTAACTGGTACATTTCATAGCACTTACTGCATTACTTAGAGATTCTGGGAGAAAAGTCTCATTTCTACCTGAGGTCCCACTTTCTCTTTTCTTTTACCCTGCATTATCTAGGACTCTTACATCTTGAACCTGCTGGATTATGGTGCAGATACACCATAAGAAGGTATCTATATAAGCACAATTATTTAAATCATTAGATTGGTAAACATATCTATAAAAGACTTATCTAAAATTGAACTGATAAAATCCTCATCAGTTCAATCTTCAAAAGTTACATCAGTTTTAAGATAATTACATGACCAGATGGTTTCTGCAGAAAAGTCCAAACACTTCTCTGTTGAACTTTTACTAGGGTACAAGAAGAAAAAAAAAAAAAAAAAAAAAGCAGGGTGGGGGAAAAGCAGAACAAAAACCCCACACAAACACTTTACTGGATTCTACTATTCTCACTGCATGTGTAACAATTTGAAACAAAATTTTGACCAGAAGAGCAAATTTTGGTCTAAATTACCAGAAACTCACCTGGTTTAAAGAATAAAGGATCATTTTTAAATATCTTCAGTGATTCGATCACACTTTCAAATTTTTCCTTCAAATAATACTCTTCTTGCTCAAATTCCTTGTCTCTCCTGCCAGGTTTTGAACTCCGGCTTTTTCCTTCACCTTCCTGTTCTTTCCTCGGTTTGACAGAATCAGTCTTTTCAATCTCTTTTTCTTCTTTTTGTTTTTTATCCTGATAGGTTGTCATTGGTTTAAGAGCTCTGTTTGCCTTTTCCTTTTCTTCCTTTACTTTTGTAATATCTTTTTCATAGTGACGAATGCCACTCAAGTGTGAAACTAACAGCCTTGTAGTAATAGCAACCTAGGTAGAAAGGACAAGATTTAAATGTGATCCCTCTTCATTAAAGACATGATGCAGACTAAATCACCAGAAAAGTAAAATTCAACATGATGAGGAACAAAGATACTGAATCTTTTAAACATAACGTATTCAACCCAGTTAAAAAATTTACATATATATGCACACACCACACACTTGATATAAAACTGAAGATCCAAGTTTCGAGCGCTGCTTTTTCGAGCAGCAAACGTCAGCACTTGTTTAAATGATTTTTGGTGTTTTATAGGAATAGGTCCAGATACAGGCATCTGTACACACATGGCTGTGCAATGACAGGAACAGAAATCCAAAAATGTTACCAATAAACAGTTACCTACCTTTTCACCCTCGTAGACTTTTTCTGGAAATTCAGGGACATATTTCTGCACTGGAGCATCTAAATCCAGTTTTCCCTCTTCCCACAATTTAGCAACAGCCATCATCGTAAGACACTTGCTAATACTAGCAATTCGCATGATGGTCTCTGGCTTACATAGTACACGATTCTCTACATCAGCATAACCCAAACCTTTAAGAAAATAAAAACACGGTGGTAAATATTTTGCACAGAGACATGCCAAATTAATTATTTGCAATGAATTAGATTTACTGGCTCCTTAAGATGTTTTTCCTCTAGCTAAACTGGGACATGAGACATTGGACTATCCCTGCTCCTGCTTCAATTAAGTTAATAACATTTTACTGTAGTAGGAACAGTTAATTAAAGCCCATTGTATTGACCAATGACATTCCAAGTTACTGATTAAAACTACAAAAAAACCATAATGATAAATGAGACTGAAGATTAAGCCAAAATTTACACTGCTGAGGTCAAATATTCAATGTAGAAAAACTAAACAGACCAAAATCTAGACTGTAAAATACCTGACTAACAGTCATAAATAGTCCTCTTATTGTTCTGAATTGATGGTTGGAACAGTAAAGGGTCTTATTTTATTAATACAGAAACTGAGAAAGGAAATCACTCACAAACTCACAGCAACTACCTAAGCTGTAAAGCTTCACAAAGCAGCAGTGTTATACATTATGCTTCAATATCACTCAGCATGACTTCAATTAAAAGACAGCTTAATAGTCTTCATGCCAGTGTTCTCCTACAAAACCAGCCCACAAGTCTGACAGCAAGAACTGGAATTAATTAGGCATGACCAAACTCCCATACTAGTCTTCAGTTTGAGCTAGGTTTGAAGAACCTGTGCATGTGATGTTGCAGCATAAAAAGCAAAGAAATGCAGTGATGAGATATTTGCAGTGTTCAGTAAAAGCAAGGCCTGCACACAATGCATGTCTGTGTATGTAATACTGTAGTCTAATAAATAATGAACTACTCAGGAAAAAAACCTTGCCAAAATACAAGAAACAAAATGGATGACGTGTCAGTTGCTCAAGACCCTTTCTTTTATGTAAAGTTGCTCAAGTGTTTGCATGGTGCTCGTGAACGCAGATGCTGTACCTGTCAGTGAAAACATCATCTAAATCTCAAATCACTCCCATCAGTTTAGCCAAAACGCAGGTTTAGTATAATGGTCACAGAATACATGCAACTTACGCCTCTTCCTATTTTCCACCCCCATGAAGAAGGGAGGACAACAAAATGAGCCAGAAGTCTGCTAGAGCAACGTTGCCCGCCTCCCTGCTGCCTTACTCTAGGCAGTGCTGTTCTCTGCATCCACATGCATCAGGGTGCAGAAAGCTCTGCCATGGCTTATGCTCCCACATGGAGTTGTCTTGCTACTGGATCTGACAGGCCCAGTGATAAACAACAACCCTGGCTCTAGTTCCCTCAGTCACTTCCCTGCACATCAAGGAAAAGATTCTGCAGAAGTCTTATAAAAACTTCTGCTTTCATTGCTAGGTAATTTGAGATAAGAAAAAGCTATCCGATTTGACAAAGTCTGTGATTAAGTTTCTAGCACAATTTTCTTATTAGGCCACATTACAAAAAGCACCAGAGGCTCTCCAACTCACTTCTGTCATGATGGAAGAGAAATGAAAATCTATAATCAGCTTGATACATATATATGAGTTCATGCAACAACGGATTGTCAGAAGTAAGTGAGTAACAATCTTACTTACACAGATTTTTTTTTTTCAAATTCTGTAACACATTAATGAAATGTGTTGCCATTTACTACTACCATTTAAGTTGTCAAAAAAACCCAAAACACATTATGAAAATGTTTCTGAAAAGAGACACACAGTTTGGTGTTTTTTTTTTTAAATAAAAACCAAATGCCTACATGATATGAGCAGTACCACCAGACTCCATTTAAAACTGAACTGCGTAACCAGCAAAATCACATGTAATTTCTGAAAGGATGGCACCTGTTAAGTCTCAGTACCTTCTCAGTAAAAATCTCCACCTCAGCCCATAGATGGGAGACAGATCACCAAACATGAGCCATTATTACTCAGACTATTAATTAAGTACCTGTGGGGGGAACAGTTCTTTACTTCCCATACACAATTCCACCACACCACTGTACAGCTGTATGCCTACAGTGTATTTTCAAAGACCAATCTGACAAACTAATGGAAGAAACGTTCTTGAACATAACTGTCGAGATACACTAGCGCATTCAGGAAGTCAACAGATTATCGATTCCTGGAAATCACTGAAGTTTAACAAGGAAAGTATCACTTCAGAATCCCTAGGCACCTGGCCATGAAGGGGATGAAATCCCAGCCTGCTCACTGTGTCCAAACGGTTCATTTTTGAGACATCCACCACCCCCCCGACAGCGCGCACAACGATGACCCCCACCTACTAACCTTCTGACCACACTTCCTTTCCATCTACAGAAACTCCAACTAGTATACCTGGGATTCCTGCTTCATCCTGTAAAAGAAACGGACAAGACAGATGAAGAACGATTCAGTGCGCGGGGCGGCCCCTC
>NW_010122706.1:28704-41306 GCF_000699245.1 Pterocles gutturalis | reverse complement strand
TCTCATGGCATAACAGGTTGCTTTCTTACATGTGGCAACATTAATTATCATGACTGCTTAACCCTGCAACTCAATTAAGGCTTTCAAAGTGCTTTTAAACTATGATTGAAAGGCAGCAAGGAGCAACCAATGGCTGAATATGATTTTATATTGCAAAAGTAACAGTAATTTAAACTGCTGCCCGCAAATGAATGTTTAAAAAGAGTATTTTACTGAGCAAGGGTTTGCCAAATAAGGAGGCAGCTTTTTTCTTTCATTTTAAGTGCTATTTGTCCCCATTGTTCAGAATGACATACACGATCACTGCTGTCAGGCAGTAATGAAGTTTCTGTTCGACACACTCCTTGGCATGAGAAAGTCAATGCAACGGAATTTGTCAAAGAAAAATTAGATGCTACTAAATCCTTTGAGGCAGCGTTTGAACTCTTCCCTACCCAAAGAAAATGAACAAAGGAACCCAGTCTAAGGAAATTGGAGGAGGGCTGGTGCTGGTAAGGTCTGATGTATACACAATTTTTAAAATCAGCACTTTCTACTTTGTGTATGATTGCAGTTAGCATTGCTTTGGAATTAAGGTTGGGAAATTCAGATTATCGGGTGTTCTGTTTATTTCTGAATCCTGTAAGACCTCTGATGATAATAAAATGGCTTGTGCATATCCAAGGCACTCAATTAAATTCTCTTTTAAAATGTGATTTCCCTCATTGCTTAATTCTCCATTGTCCTTTCAGATAGGCGTTGTGTTTGTGGCCAGTAACCAATAGCTGTTGTTAATTCTTCTTGTAGGATTGAAGCCAATATATCATTAAGAATAAGACTGTAGCCTAAGGCCTTATGTTCTCTTTTATCGTCAGTGTCAATGCATTGTCTATAACTAAGCTTAGGTATATGGGTTACAGTTAAGAAATCTAAAGTCTAAAAATCCTATTTTTTTCTTAGATTGTTCCCAGCCTACAGAGTAAGGAGAAGTGCTCCTCCTGATGAGGACTTTTACTGTATTTTCATTTTAGTGATCCTCTGGCTATGATAGGGTAAGGATTGTGGTTGGGAGTATAGTTAATATTGGAAAAATCTAAATACACAAAAGCCTATTTTACTTCAAATTTTTTAGAGTTTCCAGAGTCAAATAGAATAATTCTCACAGTTATTGCTACTGTCTTCTAGTAGAAGATTTTTACCCAAGGATACAAGTTAGAGTTAGGATTGTGGTTACATTTCAGCAATTTAAGACTCTCATAAAGGCACAAAAATCAGGAATAGAACAAATCAGGATCGGGCATTATATTCTGTTTTACAATAGGCTTTGATACCCTGAGAGTAATAACGTTAGTGCCAAGGATGCAATTAAGGTTAGGGATGGTAAAACAGAAGATATCAACCATCCAGTTTAGTGAATGGTTCTGCACATCCTGGAAAGATTGAGAGAAAACAGTCATAAGATTAAGACCAAGCCCTTAATCAGACAAATTTACATGGAGTGTCTGTAGCTTAAATTCAGAGCTAGAGTCAGGGTTCAAGCTTTGGAGGATGTGGCACAAAAAGCTGTACTTGTTGCTGGGTTAGTTAAAGCCTTCAGCATTGGAAAGAAAGCTCATAAACGCCAGTAATATTTTTATATTATTGTATTATTTGCTTTCCTAGGCATCTTGGCTGACTGCTAAATAAAGTATGACAAGAGAGTGAACTCAAGCATTGGTCCCTGAATCACCCCTACGGCTTATCAGCAGCTTGTTGACTCTTTCCTTACCTGCTCCAAATAACACTCTTTGAGACCAATTTCATGTGTGATTCTACAGACAGATTACTCCATGGGCAGTTCCCTAAAGGGCAGGATGAGGACTGCAGAGGACAGCAAGTCAGCCTCTTTCTGCCCTATAATAGTCTTCCAAAACCATCTCCTTAGCCTTTGCACCCACTCCTGCTTTCATTCCTGAGCACACAACACATGATTTGCATTGCTGTTATAAAAACACCAGCTCTAACCGTTTCTGCTGCTAGCCTAGAGAGTGACTGTTCTCAAATGGAAGGCACATAGCAACATGTAAGCTAATACTGATGAAACATTGCCACTAAAATAAGTGTTCTCCTTCATATCTCATCTGAGTCACTGGAAGCATCAAACATTTTGAAGGAAGAATCTTGGGGGAAAGTTCCTGAAAAGTCTGTCAAATTAATATGATGGCAAAAGCTGTGTGAAGATATGATAGCTTAAAGTAATTCAACGGAAAACATGCCCTTGGAACAAGGATGTGACTGCTTAAATTACTCTCTTGGTTTAATAGCCTAGAGCACCTCAGAAGTGCCCCAAAACTCAATTTCAGCAAAATCCCTCCTTGCCCCAAGAAGTTTATTTTGAAAGGTTCTGAAGGGCTGAGACAGTGAAGAGGGCTCTGCACTGAACAAATGTAAAAGGAAAAAGAATAAAACCTGGGCTCATACTTGAATTCTTAATAGAGATGGAAGACCCTGAGTTTACTTAGAAAAAGGCTAACCCAAAATGTGACCTTCATAAGTGCCCTAAATGCTTTCACCTGGGGAAAAAAATTCTGGCATTTGCAATACTAAGGTCATTAAAAAAACAGATAAATTCAGATGGATACCTTCAGTGTGTGATGTCCTGTCTGCTTTTTCATAGCCAAAGGAGATATTGAAATTGCAGAGGTATGGCTGCGGCAAAGCAACCCCAGTAGCACTAGCTACAAAACCAACACAATTTATACATGCATTGTACCTGTTACTGAAATCCTCCACTTGAGTATTTCAGGGCAACTGCTCCATGAAATCTGTCCTCAAATTCTATTTCACCTGACTACAAATTATCTCCATTTTACTATACGTGGACACTGAGCAGAGTTGTTCTTGGTCTGTGTGCTTGAAGAAAAAAGATCCAGAAGCATTTTTCAGAGCCACCCACTTCATCACTCCACTACCCTTTCTTATGGTGGAAACTCTCTGGGCCACAAGTACAGGCTGCGTGTCTAGCACCACACACCAAGACACCCTAGAGTGGGAGAAACCTCTGTTTTCGCTATGATGCCAGGCAGAATCTCTAACACTGTTTAGTGGTGGCAGTAGCAGTTGCTCAGTGGGTTGATAAAGGGAATGTGCTTCTCAGCTTCTTGGAAGTTAGTCTCAGAACACCACATTTGCATAGTGACAGAAATTCATTATCATTGGATGACTGTAGGCTGTTGGTACCGTATGTGACAAAGGTTGGTTTTAATCAGTTTCTGTCACGCTGAATCCTCCGCTATGGCTAACACAGCAGCAGAAGTGCCAAGGGCCAAAGGATTATTGACGATGAAGTATGCACATGCCTACAACTCAGGTTGTAACTCTTCAACGTCAAAGCTGAGCTTCTTTGACAGAGGAAAACGAAAGTTTTTACACTGTCAGGTCCTGCAGGACAGAGGTTCTGCAACTCAGTAGAGTACCATGATGGCATAAGGCATTAATTTCAGCTCTTTGTGCATGGATTTCACAGTGCATTTGCAGGCGTCCACAGTCACAAATACAAATAGTTATCCTAGTTCTCTGAATATGCTATCAGAGATGTACACATTAAGTCTTCATTGCCCATATATGTGGCTAGATGGCTACCTAGCTTTGTGGATAAGCAGGATGGAAAAAATCTGTGCATATATAGTCCATACTGAAGAAGAAAAGTAAGCACATTTCTATGACTTAGTAACAGGCTGAGCAGTCAGTTTTATACTCACCTGAAGCCTTCAGAAATGCTGAGCAAGATGTCTAGCTCTCTAGACCGTTTTATGTATTGTGAAAACAGCAAAACACCCACCTGCTTGCAGCTGTCTGCGTGTCAGCGTGGCAAGTTCAGTTCTGCTGCAGAATCAATAAAGGCTTCAAGCACCTAGCTCAGGATTTTTGAGATACACTGGGAAGATTAAATAAGCAAAGCATATTTTTACTCCTTTTAGCTAAGCTGAGGAGACATTTTACAGCTTTCATTACCACAGCTCCACCACCACCCACATGTGGAGGCTGTAGTCACTCAAGAGAGGATTCTCCAGGGAAACGTTTCCATTGCCCCTGTGGGCAGCTCCCTGTTCATTCTGCTTGGCAGAGGAGGTACATATCTGTGGAGTTCTCTCTGCATCTCTCCCCAGTGTACCTTTTGCCTGGGGCAATAGCTGCCTGGCACAGAGAGGAATTCTGAACAGTATTACAGCAATGGCTGGTAACTGCCATAACGTCTCAATGAAAATGTATTTTCATGCGCAGACCCAACAGAGTCTGCTACACGTGTCCATATTACCTACTTAGCTACTTAGGGCCTTTTTTCTTCAGCTCTGCTTATCCCTCTTTTTCCTAATTTTCTGCTTGCATTCTCTCCTGCTGTCATACTCCACTTTTCCATCTCCTCTCCCCATGCTGTGAAGCACTTCTTTCTGTTCCCCCCACCACACTCTCCATTGTGAATATCTCTGACTTCTTAAGTCACTGTTGCAAATAGCTCTAATTCATAAATTAAATTCTGTGTTGACTGCCCTAAGAATTAAGTCAGTTCTCAAACTGTGCATAATTTCCAACTTTGCTGTAATTAAATGTAACCATAATGTAAATGTTATTCCCACCGCATTACTTGTTTAACGTTTTTCCTTCTACCTTAAACTATTATTTTAAGAGATAGAATACATAAAATTTCAATACAATTTATTCAAAAGCTAGCTTAGTCTGACCTATTTCACTCATGCAAACCCTCAGTTTTCAGGAAAATGAATTATTGGCTATGAAGTTCTCTCTTAAGTATTTTCCTTACTAATGCTAGATAGCTCTCTTGAAGCTATTTCAGTTCTGTCTCTATTCTCAGTCTTCGTAGTTCAACTTTCTACTCTACTTACAAACTTTTTTCTGTTACTGATATTTCCTAGTGCAAGAAAAAAGACAGTCAGAGAAGAGACAGTGGCCTTCTAAATATTACCCCTTGAATTACCTTTCTATAAATTAACTTAATTATTACTATCCTGTTACATGACTGTGGGGTGTTGAAAATGGCTGTTGATGTTCTTTCCAGGTGTTTTTGTAAGACAGCCTTGGCTGGTACTGAAACATCTGAGTCTTGTTGCACTCATTCACAAATCCTGGCTGCCTACTTGCCTGCCGTGAGAAACATTATCCCTGGGGGACAGGATCTGATCGTAGTTCAAGTGCATTACTATGTGTTCACTGCCTCTAGAATGAGAACCAGATGTAATATGATTACTTCAAAGTGTGCTGAAAGTGCTTCTGCAACAAGATAATCACTAAGTGTAGTTTAGTTCCACTTCCCATCTGTTTTTCCTTGCTCTTCAATTCAGACAATGTTTCCTAAGAAAAAACATGGTTTGCCTGGCAGATCTGTTAGGATGGGACACCATTAGGGAACACTTCTTCCTCTACAGTTGACCAACCCCCCAAAGAACAGGAAAATACGTACAGAAAAGAATAAAAGTGCACCATCATCTGAAATCTGGTGTGTTTTAGAGAATTCTACAGAATGTACATGCCTGACAACCACATCCAAAACTGACGTGTAACAAAAAAAATAAAAATAAAAAACAGCAGGAAGCAAACAAACTGAAGTCATTTGTGATTGCAGACAGGAGAACATATTTGTTTCTTTTCCTACTACAATTAAAATTGTCAAATTGTAAATAAGACAAAGTACTACCAAACAAATGGAAACCAATATACTATATCTTAATAGCCTAGTCAGTCTGTGTGCTTAATATTTTTCCAGAACAACTATATCACATTGATATTGGCAATGGAAGCATAGCTTTGTAGGGAGCCTAAAATTGTTGTTTCTCAAGGTAACCTTGGGTGAACCCATTGCACCCCAAAGAGAAAACTCCACTCTTCAGGATAAATCAGAATTCAGAGAAAAACACAGTCTTTGGCAAGAGGAAAAAAAAAAATGTACATAGAAAAAGAGGAGAATCAAATCAGACGAAGATTTATCTTTGACTTATCCTTTAATTTGACTACAGAATTCTGAAAAGAAGTTCCTGAGAGCTGCCAAGAACACAGTTCAGAGAGGTAACGAAAATGCTTTCCTTTCTTCTGACATGAGCTTGTTGAAACTGCTTAAAAAATAAAAAAAACACAACAGAACAAAACATTTTCATTAAGATCAATTCAGCCAGAAAGCAACAATTTCTTTTTCTTTGCTAGCAAAATACTTGTGAATGGTTCAGCTGAAATGACACACTCCTATGGAAATATTCAGTATTTAAACAACTACCGTTTCTGCCCAAAAAAAACCCCAAAGAAGTGGCAATGCTTGGGCTTTGGTCCTAAAGCATATCAGGTACCATCGTAACAATTCAAAACAATTTCATAGTACAGATGATTGAATTACAGCCTCTAGGAATCTTCCTTTTTCAATTACCGGTATAGATGTAGCCAAAATGTCCAAGGGTTGTTCGCATCTAAGCTCAATGTTCCAGAAAGGCTGACTTGCTGTGCTACGATATTACAGTGAACTAATTCATTTGGTTTAAACACATCTCTGTTTCTCTTAGTAAACAGTCTCAGTGAACTAGTAATTCCATATAATCCCACTCATGACAAAATAATTGACTTGCTCAATATTAAAGATTCCTTCGCCTTCGGAGATAGATATGTAGTTAAAAAAAGTCATGTTTTTTCCCAATCCTGTTTGAAATAACGAGATGAGGCTTGCTCTGGGTGATTTTTCTGGAGTAACATATTCTGACATTCTAATATCCTGAAACTGTAAAATATTACATTCTAACATTCATCTGAGTCTTTGCTGAATTTCATCTCATTTATTTTAGATGGGCACCAGTTTAATCACTTGACATCCTTCCTGGATCACCAAAAATGCCAAATATTTCCATTCTACAGATTTTTTAAATTTTTCATAGTGACTTCACTTAAAGTATTCAGCAGATATGTTTTTTCCGATTTTGTCACACTTTTGTCACACAAAAAGTGTGACTTCTTGTCACACTAAGATCAGTAATGTAAAGAGTTTCCACATGTTCCTTGGAAGATGTTATTTTACAGTAAGGCAATGTACGTATTGGCAACGTATGCACTGATATTAAGCAATTGTGGTTTGGATAAAGTTTAGTAAAATAGTCTTTTCTTACCTAGGTTTATGTTTTACTCCATTCTATTTCACAAAACTTTTATCTAAGATTTACAATAAAAACACAGACATCTCTAAAAGGAAAAAAAGGTAATTATACCCTTTTTTTTTTTCTCCTTCTTTTGTGTATGTGTGGGTTTTAGTGACAAGTTTCTTTTTCATTACTGACTGTCATACAAGAAGGAACAGCTCTGAGAACAGCAAAGTAATTCTACAGTGCCTGAAGGTGAGAACTTCCTTTCACATCTCATCTGACCTCAAGAAAGAGCAGGCCATTTCTATCCAAGATCACAATTCATCCCTCCTTAATTTTAGTGCACAGCATCCAGAGCACTGCTAGTCAAAGGGAAGGTCCAGCCACCCCATCGTGTCTGTGAAATGGAAGAGACTGAACTGACTTGTGCAATTAGGCAAAAAAACTGGTGTGAAGGATAGAGAGAACAAACAACAACAAAAGCTGCTGCCATTCCCCTTTCTTGCAATCCCCCCGCCCCTTCAAAGTTTCTCAGGATGTTCTGAAGAAGCAATTAAGGGGTAGCTGGCAACCCAGCTGCAACGCATCAAGTGGGGAGTGAGAAGACAGAAGAGCTATCAGATATGTAAACAGTGTGTTTACATTTCTTCAGATGTAAATACCATTTATAAAATTTGTTGTCTTGAAGTTCAAAACCTAGCAAAGGACAGTAATGAACATCTTCAACACTGAACCACTAAATTAAATATGACATTAATGGGAACCATTTAATGCAGTTCAGCTCTGCTTTGATGGCCGTTTTAATTAGATTGCTGCTGTGCTGAACTGAAAAGCTGCTGACAGCGTCAGAAAACCATAGCTTGCAGTACAGAACCTCAGAAGATGTTGCTGGATCCCAATTTGCACATATAATTAGTGAGATACTTCTCTCTCTGGACACCTCTTGTCGGAGTGAAATTTGATTCAGGTGTCAGGCAAACACGTGGGTATTCACCGGCAACTCTCTGGCCTATGATCTGAGTACAAGAGCCTCTTCCTCTGATGGGCTACTAGGTAATTGGTCTGTTGATTTGAAAGTCAGATGTTTGTTACTGCATGTGTGGACAAGAAGGTTAGATGAATTTTAATGGCAAGAAGGGTATTTGTAATACTTCTCAAAAGCAAACAGAATTCTGGCAGAACTAAAGCTTTCCACAAGAAGTAATATCCCGCTCAGTTTGTTTGATCTCATATGTAGGACATCATTCCTTCTCTAGCTTTCTAGAGAACTAAGGAAGTTAAAGTCCAGCCTCCTTTGAACTCCAATTGAAAAAAGGAAGGAGATTAATTCTTCTATGACTGCATTACATGGATACTTTTGAATGGCTTTGAAATGGTAGGAAAAACAAAACATAAAAGGCCTAATATCTCAAAAGGGAAACAGCGCCATAACTTCATAATTTCAAGTATATGTCTAGTCACAAACTCTTTAGAAATACATATACATACTGCAATTTACCATGTAATATTTGACTGTCAAAAAGTTTTGAAATCAGTCTGTATACAAAAGTTGAGGAATTAAACAAACAGTATTTGCTCCACCATCTCTGTTATCCAGAAAGTTCTGATATTGGCAGTCCACAGGTAATGGCTATTACTGTAAAGCCCCTCTCCTGCAATAAGCACGGCTTAAGGAGCTCTATCTTGCTCCAGACATGCATAGGAAAAAAAAAGATCAGCTCAGTAATAAATAAAAACAAGACTGAAAATAAAATGAGTAATTTCAGAGGGTCATTTATACCTCCAGTGCAGTGCCTTGAACTTGTCATCCAGCCTCAGATAGGAATTGTGAGTATGACTTTTGGAGAAGAAAGCTGGCCATGCAGTGGAAGTGTTCAAAAATATTCTGAATGCTATGTCACAGACTTCAGATGACAGGAAAAGACATGAGGAGGGAGGGTCTTCAGAGCAGATGGCAATGGGGGCCAGTGAGATGAAATGCTTGGGCATGCTACGGGCAGTAGGATGAACACGTCCATAGTGGGCTAAGAAAAGCAGTGATCTTTTGGAGATGTGTTGGGACAGGAGCTCCAGCTTTTGTATATGCCACATCAAAGTTCCTGTTTATAGAATACAATTGTCATCTGGCTAGCAACTTGCCAGGTACCACAAGTCTGTTCATTTAATCTGTTGGCCACTCTCATTTACTCCTCTTTCTTCTCTTTCCCCGTTCATTGCCTTTCTTTATGTTCATTTGCATGTGCCTCTGCCAGAAGCCTCCCTGCTTTCTGACCTTCTTGCCTCTTTTCCACTGTGCACCTGCAGAGGATGCAGAGTTGAAGGAAATATGTGGTGTACACAGGTCACTATAATGTGACTCCCAGAAAGAAACGGAAGGAAGTAGTTGTTCACTTCAAGAAGGGGGAAGTAGTTATCATGTTGTGAGTAAAACTGAAGTAAAGGCTTCAATCTCCTTGTAATCTTTAAGATAAAAGAATTTGTGCACAGCAACTGATATTTTCCTTGGATAAAACCCTAGATCCTCCATTTATATGTTTTTGCTTTATCTCTTCGTTTTTCCAAATTTGAGTTCTCCTGGCTTCAGGTCTGTTGGATAAATAATAAAGCATATACATGAAGTGCATTATAAACCCAACCAAATATCACCAGAATCACTGAAAGGAGTAAGATATGTATGATCATCAGACTAGCAGTTGAATTCATAATTCAGTTAAAAGCTGTGTACATTATACCATTGATGTAATTTATTTGAACACTTAGAACGACATTTTGACCTGCACCTCAGCTGGAGGAGGGATTGCTAAAAGAGATGAATCAACATGGGAGCATATCGCATAAATCCTTATGTTATTGCAATAAAATACTTTAGATTTTAAATAATCTGTCAGCATAATTAAAAAAAAAAAGACAAAGGAAAACGCAAACATCAGTCTGCCATACTCCAGATTTCTTCAGTTCATAGCTGGGCTATCTAAACTAAAACTTTGTTATTGTTTAATTTGCTTTCTTTGATTTAAATTACAGTCTTTGGGATTAACCCTATCAGGAACTGAAGGGACAGGTAGCAACAAGTCAAATGATGAGGCAAGCGTACTGAATCAATGCTGAACAGGGTTGGACAGTATTAATCCCAATAAGTAAAATGACTGGAATAGGAGAGTTAATCCCAAAGAAAAGAATTTACCAACCCTATATGAGCATGTAGTTAGAAAACAGGGATAAGTGCACCTTCCATGTCTGGAGGAGAAAGGAAGATGACAGTGTGAATAACTGGAAGAGGTTTTTGTGGTTTGCAGATGCAAACCAAGAACTTCAGAGGAAGCAAGCTGTAAAACAGTGCAGATATGATCTGGGAGACCCCCTGCAAAAAGCTCAGCAATCATCCCTGTCCATGCCACTCGTGTTTGCAGGCGGACGCTTTGGCAAAGAGGACTGAAAATTCACCTACATCAGGTGACCTCCACCTGTCAGCTGCCTTTCCTGGCAAGGTCTGATGTGTTGTAAACTGTACTCCAATAATGTTTCCTGAAGAAGTACAGGAGTAGGTGGCAGCAATTTGTGGGGTTTAGCACTTGTGCATTTAGTTTTGGAGTATTCGCAAAAAAAATGAGGAAAAGAATCTACATTTGACACCTGGCATAGGATCTAATAATGCAACTACAAACTTCTGCCAGGAGATGAATACCTGTTGATCAATACACACATATTCTATACACTCCAAGGCATGTTTTGGTAAGCTGTTTTGTCACATTGACATAATTATAGGAAGCTATGTAACCCCTGAGCTAGGAATTGTTTATTTTCTGTAAATGCTACAAACCTCTGCAAAAATCAAGAAAATCCTAGGCTTTCCGGTTAATTATGGTGAATTATAAGCATTCCACATCTGGAAAATGCCCTTGAAGCTAAACTGTTATCTAATGATTTTATCCAAACTGAATCTGTTTTCTTCTGACCAGTCTTAGCATATTTGTAAATTTAATGCCCAAGAAACAGAGAAAAATAAACACAGATTTAAACATCTGTGTCAGTGTGTGTCCCTGAGTACACATATTTTTTCAAGTAACAGAGTTGTCATATAAAGCTTAATGATAAAAACATATATTGTTTTAATGTATTCTCAGCACAAGTACCAATGGCAGGTCAACTTTAAAAAGCTTAAAAAATTCCGTTAACCATGAGTACCTAGAAATTATTGCATATATGAGTATTGAGAGGTTTAGCAAAGGAGAAAGACTGAATAATCTGTCTTTGGCCACCCCACTGACCTAGGTAGCAACTGGTTCATGATGGCTGGTAAAGCACTCATGGCATAAAACATCCTTCAGTTGGATAGCTTTCTCCCGCTTCTTCATCTCTGCTTTACACCTTGCACCCCCCATGGGCTCCCACTCACACTGAGGGCATCCTAGTTTGACGTTTCTTTTCCCTCACACTGCTGCCTTGTACAAAATTAGTAAGAGAGAAGACAAATCACCGCATTGGGTTGACAGCAGCTCAGCAAACCAGCAAAACCCAGCTTTGGCAAAATGGGCAGCCCAGTGGAGCCCCGAGGGTCAATGTCAGACCATGCTTTCTTCACTGTTTGCATTTGCTTACAAAAGCACATCATGAACGGGAAAAATGGGGCAGTGATTGTCTCTAATCATGCATGCAGTCAGTAGTAGGCAGAGGAGAGTAAGTTAAAAGTAGCCTGTTATCTCTACTCCCTGCCTCAGGATAAGGCTTACCAAAGGTTTTTGTTGGTAGAGTATATGTACACTGGGAGGAACTGTCCATTTAGGTGACACGTTTCCTTTGAGCATCTCAGAGAAGTCCACAGATATTGATTAAACTTTATCCTGCCCCTAAAGTATCTTAGATTTCTGTTCTTATGTCACAGATGAGTAGCCTGAAGGGCAGAGAGAAGTTTTGCTCAAGGTCATGAAATGAGACATTGATAGGATAAGAAATAGGTCTCAGGAATCATGGTATGAGTCTTGCTTAAATACACTGCCTCTCAAGAGCAAGAGTGCATATACTGCAATCATAGTTTACATTTCCCAAAGCTATTCTATGTGAAATATGCTATAACAACAGACAGAATGCAGAAGAAAATGTGCAGTATAATGCAGAGGCATTTTATGAGATTGTGAGATGGTTTCCAGTCCAATTGTTTTTACTCCTTTTAAATATGAAGGAAAGATCAGCAAAAGACAGAATGAAAAATAATCAAGCAGTTCTGTTCCAGCTAATAAATGACAATAAGAATTGGGAAAGGACATGTCATTTTGATCTGCCACAATTTTTCTTTTATTTGCCAAACATCATATCTAGGGAAACATGAATGATATGAGAATATCTATCTTCCTGTTCATGACAGAATTACCCTAGGCAATTTCCAGCTAAATTGCTAAAGCTGGTTGAAATGTTTTCCGTAAAGAAATTGAAAATGTTTGCAGAATATTTTTATACGTGTGTAGAGAATTAAAGTGGATGTACCATTTTTTGTCCCTTATACCCTTTCCCCCT
>NW_010122706.1:13798-28673 GCF_000699245.1 Pterocles gutturalis | reverse complement strand
TCTTTCCTTTCTACTTGCAACTTGGATAAGAGAAGACAAAAGGGATGAAGAAAGTGAGAAAAAGAAAAAGAAGAGGATTTGATAAAAAAGGGGCACAGGATGTTGTAAATTATAACAAGCAGTCAAAAAAAAAAAAAAAAAGAAAGAAAACAACTCTTCAGATATTAAATATTCCAGAAATTAATGTCTCCAAGTCATGTTTTTCAATTGCATTCATACCTAAACCTGGCAAAAAATGTCTATCTTAATCTCAAGCAAAAAATGTAAATCAGTAGTGTTAGAAATTTTCCTCTTCTTGCTACACAATGTTTTCAGAAGAATTATTATTTTGATAATACAATAGTACTGTGAATATTTTGCTATTACCCCTTCATTATGATTGTTGGGTGTTAGTCCCCTCTTAAATTTAAATGCAGATTCTTATCCTAAAACTTACAAATATATATTAAACTTATGAATTCATAAATTCTACCAATGCTTCCATGTTTTTGAAAATGACGGATGTGCCTCATTACTCTACCAAACTGCTATAATGGAGTGATGAATCAGGCCCAGCATTTTAAATAAGGCTTTTTTGCTGGAGACTACAAGCAACTTGTGCAGATCTGACTTTGGGTAGGTGCAGTAAGTGATTTCCATTAGTTTTAGGACAGCCTAGCCTGCAGCCTCATAAAGGAGGGATGCTGCCGCCTTTGTGAGGGACTGAATCCCACTGGCATCATCTTGCAGGATCTCTCACTGAGCAGCAGCTAGAGGCAGTGCTCCACATCCTCCCCTGCTCTCCAGCAATGGGGGTATTCCAAAAACACAAGCCATAATGAATCTGCAGTGCTGTATTAGGCTCATGGGTGGTTTAATGCGGGAACAGATTGCCCAGAGAGTCTGGGTATCACTACCTTTGGGGTTTTCAAAGTTTGGCTGGGAATGGCTCTGTGCAACTTGCTCTGAGATTGAAGTTAGCCCTGCTTTGAGCAGGGGCGGCACAAGATGACCTCCAAAGAGTTCCTTCAACATAAATTATATATTAATTTCTCTATGGTAATGCACCTGAGCATCATTCTGAACTCGAAAATAAGTAAAGCTAAATTCTAGTTTAAAGTCCCCTATGTTTTCTGCTTATACCATGGATATAATTTCTTGCAAAGAGCACAGTAGTAGGAGAAGTCATTTTATAAAGTGTTAACAGAAGCAATAAAAGTTTCATAGCTTCTGCTTTTACTAAGTCAAAGCCTTACCTATATGGCTTTCAAAATAGAGATTCACAAAGCAAAAACATGGCCACTTTGATGCTTCCCTTGACTACCATCACCTTTTACTTCTAATCAACATAAGAAGCTTATCAAAACTTCTCAGCAAAATACGTAATGAATCCCCACGCAAAGTGCAATGCAAGCAGCAGTCAATTAGAAAAGGAAAAGGTGAACTTGCAAAGCTGTCCTGATGGAAATCCCCACCCCTGACTCTGTAAATGAGGGCTCCAGGAGCAACACCTGCAGCTTTGGCTATCAGCTCACCTCTACACCGCATTTTAATTATTGCAAAATCTGTAGCCAGAAAGGCTTGGAAGGCAGTGCTCAGCAAGACTTTCTGAAAAAGAATGCCCTGGGACCGCGCAGGGTGGAAGGCAAATTGGGATGTGGATAACTGAGCAACCATCTGTCCCAGGCTGTTAATAAACACACACCAAGGGGCATCCACCACAGCTTTTATCTGGATGTTACTCCAAGTGCTCATAGGGAAGAATTTATTCTGCTCAAGGATTTTTATTGCCATTGATAGTATCATTCCTGTAGCCAGAAGGTGGCAGGAGATACAGGATATTGACAGGGAATAATTGGAATATGAGGAAACTCAGAAAAATATGACATGAGCTGCAGGTGGATAATGAGAATGAGATAAGCCAAAATCTTTGGCAGGGAACTCTGGCAGAATTATTGCTTTATATTATTCATCATCTTAAAAAACTTCCAAATGCCAGCCACTGTAGTACAAACTATCCTTCCCTCACGTGACATGCTCGTAGCCTCTAAATGCAGGAGAAAGATTTAGTAAGTAATTTTCTAGCTCTAACTTAAGGATTCAGACACTTCTTTCCCTCATTATACAGTAAGCTGCTCTGGTGTACTAGCTAGCACATAACCAGATGGCAAGTCTAGCTCAGGGTTTTATGTAAAATGAAATATAGGGTGGAATTTGTTGGGACTATTTTCAGAAGAAATCCCAGAGACCTGCTCAGTCCCACTAGTAATACATAAACTTGGGTAACCCTGAAGGTATACATAACCTTAAGTGGCCTACAGCCTGTGATGCTTCTCACTGATGTTATCCCATATTGATGTAAATCTGTAAACATGGATTTGTGATGTGAATTCATCTGTGACGTTATTGTTGATTTATCGCTGCTTTAGGAAAAGAGAAAGGTCTCTAGGTGCTCTTTCCCATACCCTCTGCCATAGGGTGAGCAGGGTGAGAGTTCAGAGCATCTCTGTCACCCTCAGAACACAGCAAGTCTTAGCGGAATACATGAAACCACTTTTTTGTCTGAGTGCTTTTTGTTCTCGGTTGAGGACAAAAAACTATAGCCAGCAACTCTTCTTATCCCCTCTTAGGTTGCTCAGGGCTTTCCACATCCATTCTAGCTGGAGGCAAGGTTTCACCATGGGGGTAATTTCAACGGGATGGTTTTTTTACTTACAGCAGCACATATGGACTGGAATTAACTTGTGAGTCTTGCCAGCAATTCTACTTACTCAGGTACATTATCAATGTTTATTCTTGGCTTCATTCCACACGTAGCACACCAATGACATGGGCTGCTGGTGAAAAGGTAGAAAAATGACAGTTGGAGGAAGATCTCTGTCTCAGAGTTATCACAGTCTAAGGAAAATTATTCTTGTGCCATATAAACTCTTCAATTGCATGTATTTGCATATAAGTACATGAATGTGGAGACATAATGCTTGTTTGTTAAAATTACCCTCCCTTAAAGTCCTAAATCCTTCTACAGTCCTGCTTCTAGGCAGCTTTACTCCTTTTCAGTTCCCCCAGTGAGAAAACAAATAGGATTTGGCTAGGCTGATGTACCTCACTTCCCAATCACCTCCACACAACCAGTTGTCTCCCTTTTCACAGGAGATAAATAAAGGACTTTGGACTTGCCTTAAGTATCCTCAATCACAGCTCTATTCGATTCAGTGCCTTACACATCACAGCCCTCACTCTTTCTGCCCCCAGACTGTAAAGCGTTTCCTTCCTAAGGAGAAGCCAATGTTGTCTCAGTACGGATGGACATAACAGAAAGATTTTGCAGAGGGTTTACAGCTTGCACTTTAGATAAGCTTTCCCAGAGGATTTAATCTCTTTTCACATATTTCAGACTGCCTTTTTCTGTAGTAAACACCTGCTCAGTTAAACAATTTCCCATTATTTTGATTTTAGGTGATTTCAAAGAAAAGGTGTTTTGGTAAGCACAGGTACTCACTACACAAAGCTACCACCTGTGTTCAAAAAATTACAGCTGTCATTGGAAGTCCACCTCTCAATCCATGTTTGTCAGCATAATGTAACAGAACAACTCTGCAGACATTTATCATTCTAACTATTGATCGGTAGTACATTATTCTCTGCTCAGTCCTTTTGTAAAAGCAAAAATAAGCACTGTACAGTGTGCCTTTCCTTGGGAACATTAATACTATTATTGATGGCATATTATTAAAATACATTAATGGCTTTTTCCTTTTTTTGTACAAATCTCGATTTTGAATACAGATTTCCATAATGAGTTTTTTCTGAAATCACATAGCGTCAGACAATAAATAGGAGTACCACTTCTGCTACCATTTTCACTCTTGTTGCTGTGACAAAACTATGAGGTTCCTTAGACTTTCTGGGCTAAACTTACAGTAGCTTTCCTGAAACTGACTTTGTCCAGGTTCTGGGTTGACTTTAATCTAACTTTAAATGACTCAGTTCTGGTGTCCACAGCAGAGTTGCATAATTTAATACGGAGAATAGAAGACAGGTCTTTGGTCCAAATAAGGATTTGCATTTAAAAATATGGACATATTGAACACCTATTAATAGGAGAGAAGAGAGAGAGTTAAAAAAAATAACCAACAAACAAACCAGCAAACTCAAACATATGAATCATTGTGCCTGCATGGAGACTTTTGCTTGGAGTCCTTTTCCCTTCAAGCCCTCAGTCTCTGCAAGATAAAGACCTTCCAGAGTAGTTTGTGCTTCTTTCTGTATCGAGTGCACTTAGAGAAGCAATGCCATGCCTGTAATAACCATAACAAAGGCCTGTGTTTGACTCTGCAGAGTGCATCCAGCCAGGCCAAGGCAATAAGGGGCTTGTTTCTTTAAGTCTTCCCCCTCTCCAAGGGCCTTGCAGCACTTTCCTGGACTTTCATCTTAATAACTATCAACAAAGTCTATTGTGAAGAAAGCTTACATTAAGTAATTTTTTTTTCTATTTAGTACTTCATATTTTAAATAGATTCATCTTTTCATAAAGACGTTTGTATCTTTACAGGTGGAGGGGCTCTTGGCGTATTCCAGGGGGACCGGATCTGTTTGCTTAATTTGCTATTTGGAGAGGAATCTCATATAATCCCTTTTTAATATTCCAGGACAGGATTTGACTGTCTCTCTAGGTATTCTCATCAGTCAAAAGGTCTCCTTTTTTCCTTCTTTCGAATTAACATAACTAATGACAGGCAGCAGCAAAGCTCTGAAGACAGAAGTCACTTCAATCCTTTATAGTTACCAATACCTTCCCCTTCATATGCGCATTCGGGAAGTTCAAAGAAGCTCACAGCACAGGAAACGTTGGCACCTAGCAGGTGCGATCCACTCCTGGCTCCTGCGCTTATCGGCTGTCAGGCTCAGAAGATGTTTGCAGCTGCGACTTTCAAGACACAAATTAGCTGCAAAGTCTTTACCAAAGTCTCCTGGCTGAGAGGCCAGGGAAGCAGAGGGGCAGAGGGTCTGGAGAGGCAGGGGAAACCTGGCAAGAGATGGGTGGCTTTTAAATATCACAGGTGGTTGGGGAAATAATAGACCAAAAATAACTTCTAGACCATTCCTCTGATCTCTCCAACAACCTACTGCTATAACTTTCTCATAATTTGAAAGGGTTGAAAAATGTTCTTAAAGCTTTATACGTGCTGATGAACAACGTAATGTATGTGTCTAAGTTTGAAGGGTTGTGACAGATAGTCTCAACAGGATATGTTTCTTAGCGCCTGGTTTGTAATAAACAGGAGTTATTGACACGAACTATATCCAGGACAGGAAGAGCTGCATAAATTTTCCCTGACAAAACAGGAACCCCATCTAAGAAGTTTCAACAAATGGTTTGGAGGGTGACTCTGTAAGAGAGCAAATACTCAGATGACATCTGTGTTCTCCTTTGCCGAGGCCCCTGGTAAGCTGGGTGTGTTGGGGAACTTCTGTGAGGTGCTGCAGAAATGCCTTCTGTCACAGCTCTCCATGAAGCCCACCTTGCTGTGAGAAGCCATCATGCTGCAGCGCAGCACAGCACCCGGCTAGGCAGGGTACTCTGGCTGAGCAGCAGTGCTCTGGCACTAACTTCCTCCTAGGGCATTTGTCAGTCTGCTCTCAGACACCCACCCTAAGAAAGTCCTTTATGCTGCTTGTCTGTGTAGGCTGTTAATCTATAACAAAATGCATGCCTAAACAAGTAAAATATTTTTTTCCCTCCTTTGTTCCTCCCCAACTCATTTCCCTCTTACATACCCTCCAATTCTTCCTTTACCTCTCATTGTTTGCCCCAAGAATTCCCATTAAGCAAGTACTCAGCCATGTGGCATTACCCTGGAAATCCCAAACACCCACACACCAGCTACCAGGTGAAACTAAATCAGGGCCGGCAAGAGAAATGATGAAAGTTTCAGACAGTGAATGGTTATGGGGAAGTTGAAGAAACCTGGATACATTCAGTCTGAAGAAAAGATGAAAGAGAAAACACAGAGTTTCCAAACAAGTAAAACGAAGTTGTGAAAGGAAGAGAAATCTATTAATCTGCCAAACCAGCAGAACTGAAGCTGCAACCTACATCATCACAAAGAAACTGAATTTTAAGTATTTCCTCAAAGGGAAGAAAAAATACTTAAGAAAACCATATTCAAAGCAAATCACTTGTCAGAAGCTGCCTCATGAACTCCTTTTAAGGTAGCCATGGATTAAAATCTTAAGTGGACAGTGTAGGTATTTGTAGTGCAGGGTGGCAGGTACTGGTGACAACGGTAGAAAAGCATCAGCGTTCTCTGCAAGCAGGAGGTGCCATCAGTTTTTTGGAATAATTTTGAGCATTTCCACGTAAAACATTTCCTTGCTATTGAAGAGAACTAGGACATTGCTATCACACCCTTGAACGATCCTGCTTTTTCTCCTAAGTGACTCAGAAGTTGTTTATGGCTGAACTGAGGTTTATAGCAGAGTGTAAAAAATACTGTCGGGCTGGATTTCTAAGAGTGAGCATGGAACTCAATATCCTGTGGACTTGTCTGGGATAAGCAGCTACCTGCTTCATGGTCATTTATAACTGTGAGGGACAATCCTTCCTATCTGAAATCCCCAGGAGAGGTTCATGCATGGGTTTCAGAACGTCTTTTTTACCATTCTCTTCCAAACCTCCTAAATATACCACCACTGAATGTAAAAGCATTCTGTTGACTTTATAAAGATGGTTTCTCACCAGAGAGGAAACAAAGAACTAATGCAATACATAACTCTAAAGGATGTTGTAAAGGTTTTTGATAAAGGTGAGAGTTGAGATCCACTGCACTCCCCTGGATTAGCTCACAGGCACACCGGGAAGTGCAGAACTGGGAGCTGCAACTTGTGGCATCATTAAATATCTGTGCTTGTTGTCCTCACAAGCAGCTTTAAGAAAGCAAGACTTCGAAAAGGTTAGCAGCCAGTATTCACTGTAATTCCAATCTCTGATGAACAGCACGCAGAAGCTTTTATTAAGAGCAGTATGCTGTAGTTAGACAGATGTGGCAGTCTTGCTGCTTTCAGGATCTGGATGTCACCACCAAACCACTTGGGTCTCTATATGTTTTAATTTATAAAAAACAGATACAATCACTAAAACTGACTGGTAATCAAAACTTTTGTACCTGCTATACTGTTGTTGTGATGAAGAGTCCCATGGCTACATCTCAAGACATCATGGACAGAACACTAACTTCTTTTTAACACTACAAATGTGAATCATCTGTAGAAAAATTCTAACACAGAAAATGAAAACATAAAGGATTCAATATTCACTATAGTTTAGATTTAATTCTATGCATGTTCAAAGTCTGAAGCAGGCCACTAGAGGAAGATGTACTTTCATTGATAGATGGAGAAACAGCTCAGGGACTCCCTGAACTTTAATATCAGCACATATGAAACTTCAGTTACTTGTCATTCTTTGGATGCTTTCCATTTTTTTCACAAACTGTTGAAGAATTAATTTGATTTCTCTTTCATTGATCTGGTGCAGACACTTAGGCTTCTGAAAATCCATTAATGGCATAAAGCACTTTCTTTTAAATTCTACCAGTTCAAACCACCATGGATGTGTGCAGACAAAAGACAAGAGGCACAGAAGCGCTAGCGCGCTGCACATCATGAAACTTACTATTGTTAGGCAGCATCAACCCATGGAATGTGACTTTTTATCCCACAGAGACGCTTCGAGAAGAAAAATCATTCTCTCCTTCCCTTTTTCGTAATAAGCTTCATGTCCAATGCACTACTTATGGTACCTTATTTCAAATTTATTCTCTCCCTTTTCTTTTTCACAACCCTAACATGGTTGTTGTTTTCTTCATAAAACTTTTTCCATTGGATTAACTCATCCTCTTTATCCATCAGCGTTCATTCTAACAGGAGCTTGAAATATTTAATCTGCTAAAAAATTGAGTGTACAGCCAGAGCTGATCTGTGCTGCCCCTTTTAGTACAACAATTTTTCGGTCCTGGGGTGAGAGGAGAGTTGTCATGGACTGGCAAAGTTTTCTGTAACACTGGAAACCTGTGATTAGCTAGCACCCTGGGTACCACCCTACTAAACTTCTGAAAGTCCTCTCTCTACACTGTTGTCATGTAATGTGGCAGTTGCCAGAGCATCTTACAGAAGACACAGTGGTGTCTTGGTTTGTTGTTTCCCTTTATCTAAAATAAGGGAGTGCAAGCTGAAATTATGTAATTGGTCTCCCTTCAGGAGAAGAAACTGCAAGGAAGAAAGAAGGGGTTGTTGGGCACACAAATTCACAAAGTGGAACTGATGGAAACAGATGAGGGCAAGAGGTTTTATAGGAGGTTTTTTGGGGGGGGAAAAAAAAAAAAAAAAACGGTTTTGTTGAGTCTCTAAGTAGATCAAGCAGCTGCAAAACTGGCCCTGGCTGAGGCTACACTGGGAAAATGAGTCAGGCAAGACCCTGACCTCCCACCATCCCATGCCACAGCACCAAAACTTGAGCTTGGGAATCCAAACAGTGTTTTCCCCTTCTCTGCCACATGGACTTGTACAAAGGGTTTATCCATGAAAATTATGTACATAAATGAGTGACTGAACTCTGACATAGAAATTTGGGGTGTACATGAGAAATGTGAGTGAACCTACGTGTCCAAATTTCTAGAAGGGCAGTAAAAGGTTAAAAATACATACACATCCATATTTTGTGTTCTAGGAGAAAAGGGTTATGTTGTGGGTTTTTCTGGACTTGTACAAAGGGTTTATCCATGAAAATTATGTACATAAATGAGTGACTGAACTCTGACATAGAAATTTGGGGTGTACATGAGAAATGTGAGTGAACCTACGTGTCCAAATTTCTAGAAGGGCAGTAAAAGGTTAAAAATACATACACATCCATATTTTGTGTTCTAGGAGAAAAGGGTTATGTTGTGGGTTTTTCCTACTCCTAAAAAATACATACACATCCATATTTTGTGTTTTAGGAGAAAAGGGTTACGTTGTGGGTTTTTTCTACTCCTATTTATAAATCATGACAAAGAAAGACTGAGAAAATTAGATTCAACCTACTCCTATTTATAAATCATGACAAAGAAAAACTGAGAAAATTAGATTCAACTTGAAAAGTAAAGAATCTGTTACTGAGCAGCTTATCAGAGGGGCTGAGAAGTGACAGTTCTCAGACTTGAGGATCAAGGAACCCAGTAGCATGTCACACTGAAAGCAGCAGCTCCACTAGAGGAAACAACTGGCCTGAGAGAAGAATGAAAAGTGGGTAGGAGTTGATAGCAAGAATTTCAAGGCTTCTACAGATCACCATATTCAGGAAAAGAAAATAAAAACTTTGATGATTTCTGAAAGCTCCAGAATTAAAGACACTGCCCCAAATGTTTGACTTGTTGTTATAATGGCATAAAACACTGAAACTCATTTTAATCACTTAAGAAAAAGCAGCTCTCAGGGATCCAGTGAAGAATTTGTGTATGTATCTAAATGTGAGTGTGAGAGAGAAAGAGAGAGAGAAAGTGACTATTTTTAAATGCTTTGAAGATGTACAAAACAGCTTTGGTTTTATTAAGAGGAATTACTCCCAGTGGACCTGACATTTCAGCTTGCAGGTCTGACATCTCCTGGCAACATGTAGACCTGGGAACACAGTTAAGGGTGGGTAGAAGAACCCAGCACACAGAACAACAAAAGAACTTCTAAAATTGAATACCAGCTAAGCACAGTGTTGGGGCTTATTTAAATATTAATGCCAAGGGATATAAAACTGTGTTTGTGTAAGAAAGCCCTGGTAAGTTTCCTAATGGAAGTTTCTCCAGAGTTTTCATGCTACAGGGACGGCTGGTATTGTGTTCCATCTGTATTGGCCCTTGGCACCAGGCTCAGTCAAAGCTCTCGGCCCTATGCAGTCAATGGCTAAATCAATCTCAATTACAACTGTTTAGTTACAGTGCTGTTCTTGGGACCCGCAGTGGCCCTGGTCTGGCTGGCAAGAGGAGGAGAGGAGGGACTGCACAGCCGCATGGGCACACACGCCTGCTTGGCATCACCCGCACCCCACGCACAGCAGCAAGCAGCCCTGGAGGGGAGGGGTCTGCAGCTTGCTGGGACCCCCTTATATGTACGGTGATTGATGGTTTCATGGTTTCCCCTCAAAAGGGTTGGCCAAGTGGCAGCTGCACCAGTAGCAGCCCCAGGACCTAAGCACAGATGTGGCAGGCAGGGGGCACACACGCCTGCTTGGCATCACCCGCACCCCACGCACAGCAGCAAGCAGCCCTGGAGGGGAGGGGTCTGCAGCTTGCTGGGACCCCCTTATATGTACGGTGATTGATGGTTTCATGGTTTCCCCTCAAAAGGGTTGGCCAAGTGGCAGCTGCACCAGTAGCAGCCCCAGGACCTAAGCACAGATGTGGCAGGCAGGGGCCATGCCGGTGACCCACAGCGTGGTCCCTCTGCTCTTTGGTGGCAGAGCTCTGCTCCCTCGTATTCTGCATTGCTTGAATCCTAATGAGTTCCCACGTGCAGAGCATGTGATATGGGACAGAGACTTCCACCAACACCAGGACACTCACGCTTAGGGGATGCTAACTCAGCGGTCTCAGCAGAGCCATCCTCTGAAGTAACAGGCCTTGAAAAAGGGCCTTGAAAAAGTGTCTTGAAAAGATCTCCCATTCAGGGGTTAATGAACTCCGTATTACAGATACAATTATTTAGTGCGCACGGATGCATGCCAGGGTGTGAGAGAGAGCCCATGTGCAGATGTTAGGGGGAGCACAGCAGGGTCAGGGCAGGGAGAGCTGAAGACAAGAGCCGCAGAGCTGGAAGGATGCACTGTGCTGAGGACATTGGCAAGAGCACGCTTGGGACCGTAGACGAGGAGGGATCACAGCACTTGGTGTGGCAGGTCTCGGCAGGAAAGGGTGAGAGCACAGGCAGAGGCAGAGATGTGAGGCCGGGGGTGGGCAGTTCTGCCATGGGGTACCTGGGCCCTGGGGCGTCCAACCCTGAGTGCATCCAAGGCCCCGATGCTCCTGGGGATGCGGCCAGCAGCCGGCAGGAAAGGGTGAGGTGAGAGCACGGGCAGAGGCAGGGGTGTGAGGCCAGGGAGGGGGGGGCAGCTCTGCCCAGGGGTACCTGGGCCCAGGGGTGTCCAACCCTGAGTGTACCCAAAGCCCTGATGCTCCTGGGTATGCGGCCAGCAGCCATGGGCAAGCTGCCTTCCTTTCCTACCCCACTGTTGGGGGAAAAGGGTGTGAGGTACTTGTGGAACAGCAGGAACCGTCATCTGAATTTTACTGTGCTGCCTTCAGAAAGCCACTCTGTTCCTCAGTGTCCTGACCTGCAGATCTGCAATGGTGCCACTTACCTTCCTCACTGGAGTGCTGTAGAGCTCGATTCATCAGCATTTGTAGCCTGCTTTAAAATCCTTAACTGAAATGTGCTAAAGAAGTAAAACACATTAGGCACAAAGCATACAGATAATATTGGTACTCATACAAAATATGCTTCAATAAAAGCTTAATAACTTACCAAGAGGCAATAAACCTGCGTGTGACCTCAAATGCACTACACATGGCTAATTTACAATTCCTGGTATGTTTCTAGCTTGGAGAGACAATCAGTAGACGCTATTTTAGAAACGGGTTTTACAGATAAGCAAAATGAATATAATAGTCTCCTTAGCCAGCATAAATCAGCATCACTCCTGTGACTGCTGAGCCAGTTTACACTAGATGCGTAGCTGGGCCGGTTTTGCTTGGAGTGACCAAAATGAATGATTTTGCTCACCTGCTGCAACCTTTCGGCATCGAGGTTCAGAGAGAGAGCTGCTGGAGGACTGCAGCTCCCCAGACAAATTTACGTACTCAGTTTCAGTCAGAAAGATTATGCCACATTTGTAATCTTCTTCTGAATTAAACAAAATTATTTGAGAGAGCCCTTGGGAACTGAGGTGGTATTGTCATCATTTGGAAAACTGCTGTAACTACTTTTTCTGTAAAAAGAATCTCCATATCATACATTGTGAAGCACAGAATTTTTAGAGCTGAGAAAAACTGACCTGAGTGGATTAAAGCCAAGACATAGATTTTTAACAGGATGAAGTAGAACTGGATAGAGTGGGTTTACTCTTGTTGCACTGAAATATTCATTGTAGGCTGCCCTTGTTCATGCAGCGAGTTGAAAACTCTGGTTCCTGCTTGTAGAGTTAGTTCCCTGGTCTCTAACTGCCTCTTAACAGGCATAAATAACAGAAATACCTTTCCCCATATCCTTGCATGGTGAGAGGTCATAAATAATTACAAGTGTATTTTGTGAAGTATATTCAACTAATTGGCAAGACAACATCTTGAAAGTTTTTAGCCTGTTTGAGCTAAAAAAAATTCAAAGGATTGTGTCAATTACCTCTAAAGGTTTTATATATTCTGAGGAAATACAGAAAATTGATATTTTCTAGGGTTTTTTAATATTTTACTTTTTCCTTTACTTTATATAAATTATTTTTAAACTACAATTGAAATAGAGTTAAGCAAAAACAGTTCAGAAAATTGTTCATCCATCCTACACAGACTTTCATATATGTTCTTAAATTCCTGTGCTCTGAGCAAGCCTCATGACCTGGCTGAAAGTTAAACACATAGCTGTGCAAAGCCTAAGAACTGCCATCCTCCTTGTCTTTCTCTCACCCCAGCAAGAATTTAAACCTATAACCTTACAGTCACTCTTTTTGGTAGTTGCTTTTCTATACACAAAACCCCCTAAACTCCTCTCACTACATGAACTTGCTTTAACATCCTTGTTTTTTGGAAGTCGTTCAAAAAGCACATCCTGGAGTCTCCCGTCCGGGCATCCTGCTCACTTCCCACTCCCAGCAGCTCATTCTTATGCCCAGACTACCCACTCCTTGCAGCAATTTGCAGTCACACTGTGAACTGGAAAACAAACCTGGCCAGGAGCAAACAATTTCTTGAGTTATTTTTCAGCCAGCTCAGTCCCGTAGCTAGTTCACTGAATGATGGCACAAACCATTTGCCAACCCCAAAGGAAAAGTTATTGGGAAGGCATCAAGTGGTACAACCTCTCTGGTGGTAGCCCTGAGTTATGTCACCCTAAGGTGGTTTTCCATCTACCCATGACACAAGTGAGATACCAGTATCAAGCTTTTTTCATCCTGTCAGAGTGCCAGGTTTTCAAGAAGGAAGATGAGGTTTTATCCAAATGTGTGTTCCTCATGCTCCTGTGATGCTGAACAGCTCAGCCCTGGCATGTGCAGTGGGCTGCAGGGGAAAGGGGCCATCACCATCTCCCCATGCCCATTCCCAGCTTTCTATCAGATCTAGGAAACTGATATGCCAGTTTATATGACAGAGACTTAATTTTCAACCAAATCAGCAAACACTGTATACTATGTGTTTAATTGAGTAAAGCTTGGAAATGGAAGGTCTGGGCTCACACTGCACAAGAAAGTCCATGGGAGTCACTTGGGCAACAACTCAGTGTCTAAGCTGAACTGCATCAGTGCTATGTGCCAAGAATATCCAAATGCTGCATATTCCTCTCCAAATTCTTTCCAATATCAGCTGGGGATTTCATACCATTTTCCAGAAAAAACATATTTTAATCACCATAATTTGATAAAATGCAGGAACACAGCACAAAAAGGAAAAATATCATCCTCTGAATGTCATGGCCCAGCAGGCAAATGAGCAGGATGATATTTAAATTCTGAAGTAATGTGCATCCCTACAGGACAAATGTTCTTTACCAAGCATCATATCACCATGAAGTTGATGGCAGGCAAAATATGTTGTATAACCTCTTACAAAAAGAGAGACACAAATCCTGACACAAGGAAAAAGGATGAGAATTCTCTGTTTTCCCTCAAGGCTGATTTTCTGTTCTTTCCCAAATGGAGGAAGGGAGAGGGAAGAAAAGTTAATTCAAAGGATAAAGAAAATTTGTGGAAAGTCAGAATAAACTCCATCAAATTAAACAAACCATTTGACTCAATGTCCTAATGAATAAATAAATACAAATACCAGCAGCAGACGATTGAAAGCAGGAGCAAAGAGTCGTGTGGGAGGTTGTGTCTATTACAAAATAGGCAAGGAAAAATAATGGGGATATCTTTACTTTTCACATTGCTATAATTTTATTCAAGTCGTTTATGTCAATTAATAGACAAGAAAGACCCCAGGTAATATGACTGGTGACATTATCCAGCATTGTTCAATTAAATGGAGTTTTCATTGTTCAAGTAAATGGAATTTTATAATTCTTATTACTATTACTATTAATTAGTATTACTGTTACTATTTCTTACTGCCCACAGATGTGCTAGGAAAGCAAGGACAGTGATAGTGTGTGTGCATTTGTGTGTGTGTCCTCCTGCAAATTAAATCTTACTGCATTTTGGGCCATTTAGTAACACCAATAACTTTGTACATAGTAACTAAGCATGTAAAAAAGACAGAAAAACTAATAAAAACCCAATTTTATGTGTTTTGCTCCAGGTAAAAAACCAGTTATAAGAGTGACCCAAAAGTCAGTAAGTCCAAACAGAATGATCATGCAAATAAATACATGGCAGTATGAAGTTCCCCATGTCATTGGTAAGCCAGCTCAATAACCCGTTTAATGAACTCAGTCACAGATGCAGACTACACTGGAGACTTTTCAGAAGCAATTCTAAGTCCTTCTCAAAAAGTAACTGTGTCAGACATTCAGGGACTAAAATTGACGTAAGAACCCACCTTGAGAGGACACAGAATTGATTGCACACACCTGTTCCTCGAACAGCTGTTTGTCAAAGCAGAGGGAGAAGGGAGGGGAAATGATGGTTTGCACCCGAAAGGACACCACTTGTTAATTC
>NW_010122706.1:0-13767 GCF_000699245.1 Pterocles gutturalis | reverse complement strand
TGGTTTCATGCTGGGGAGGAAAAAGAATCCCCTCTCAGGCAGTGTCCTAAACAGACAGTCAAAAACGGCAGCAAACAGTCTGCCCTACAGTCCTTTTTTCCCAATAATCTAACATTTTTTCTCTATTAACCCCTCTGAAAATGGGCTTGTGGGGAGACGGCCACGCTGACCTCCCATCCCTCTGCCAGGCGCTCGCTGCCGGGGCCTCTGCTTCCCGCTGTACCTTAGCGCAGACAGCATGCTGCTTGCAGTGGAGACCATGTTTTCTGGACCCTTGAATCTAACTTGGGTTTAAGATCCTCCTGCAGTCTTACCCCATCGGTGGCTGGAAAAGAAAGTGTCCCAGAGAGAAGAGGCATCGCTGGCTGAGTGCTCCTATCGCTGGCTGAGCTCCATGATGGGCAGGGATGGAAACGAGCCACCAGCTGCATTTCATGCAGGAACTGGTCCCACATTTTCAGTCACCCCAGGAGTTGCACCCTCAGGGGACTCCTACACCCTGTTCTCTGGTCCAGGTTTGCACAGAGGTTTGGGCAGAAGTTTCAGAGCTGCTGCCCTGCTGGGGACAGCTTTAGGCAAGTTTGGTCACAAACTTGGGTCTAAATACCCAAAGTCTACTGACATCTCATTTCAGGCTCTCCTGCCTGATACCCTATTCTGAGCCCATATTTCCCGACTGCTAGTTCAGCTGTCCTTTCTAACAAATTTTAAAACTGCATTTTGATTGCTGCTGTTATTATTTAGAAGGTTTCGCTTGATCCTCACAGTTCTCCCCGAAACTTTCACATCACTCAATCTTTTAACTCCTTTCAGCAGGGAAATCGCAGTTGCTGCTTTGTTTTGTTTTTTCTTCTTGAGTGAATGAGCTCTGCTCTTTTTTTTATTGATAAGGACATTTCAGATATCACTGGTGATAAAGGCCTGAAGCCCACATCCAGCACAGAGAAATGGCTCCAATCCTTCATACAAGATGAGGTTTCGGGTTAAGGAACACTCCACCAAATCACAGTCATGCCAGTAAAATCCTATTTTCTGTGATTTTGCTCCAGTGAAATAATTTTATCCTTAAGAAAATCTATGATGAATGATCAAGTTATTTTTATTCTAAATTGTATTTTTTATGAAGCAGTCATCAGCAAAGAGAGGATCCAAGTGTTTCAGTGTTTAAAGCCAGAAGGAATCATTAGATCATCTAGTCAGGCTTCTGAAATATCATAGGTCATTAAGTTTCATGCTGATATCTTATATTAAATCCAAAGCCTTTTGGAAAACCAAAGAATTTCAGGCACTCACACCTTTTGAGGAGATTAAACAGGACGTTGCAGGCAGAATATCAGAGACACCAGGTTGGTGCCGGAGGAGTCAGGAACAGCAGAGAATTGATTAAATGCAGGATGTTCCCAGAAAGCAAATAGTGTCCTCATCACTGAGGAAAGCAAAAAACATCTTTGTCAATCTTCCCTGCAAGTTAAACTGCATTTCTGACTCCCAGCCTGAGCCTGTTGTGGGCACAGTAAGCAATCTCTATCAGCAAAACAAGGGTTAACAGGGCAACCCAGTCCCACTGACTTGAGAAACAAGAGAGACCCCCAGCACAGTCAGCCTAACTCTCCCACAGAGTCCATAGCATTTTGTTAAGACACAGCATTAAAACCTTCCTTTTAAGAAAAGTTTCTAGATGATCCTTTTTCTGACGGGAAATTAAGTCTGAAGGAAGAAAGCGAATGGAAAGGCTTGAGCGCACTTTCTCGGTGGCACTGGCTGGTGGGGTGCGCCAGCTCCGGAGCCGCCTGGTGCAACTGGGTGAGCGCACAGTCCTGCTGGCCAGGTCCTCTCCAAGAATGATGAACTTAAAGTTCAGATCTCACTTTAAAGAAAATCCTGTTCATATTCACAGCTTTTATAATCTCTGGACTTTGTAAAGTTAAAGTAAGAAATCTGAGTATATTTAACAGTCAGCAACCACGGGGTGTGGAATAACAAAAAGCGAGTGGGAAAATGCACAGGAGAATTATTCCCTGGGGGAGGTGGCAGAGTAATGAGCAACTTCTTGTTGAAGTGCCCAAAACAGCTACCAATTAGGGTACACATTCATCAAATATTCATTGACTCCATCCTGCTATAGGTTTCAAATATTTCACACTAAACTGTGCCCTACCTTTTAGTGATTCCGAAGGAGTTGAAAGATCCCCAAAATCCAGAAGACATCAGAAAGGCAAATGTTAGCCAGGTGGATAGGGGCAAGCCCTCATCATAATCAGCTCACAGTGAGGTAGCTACATTCAAGAGAATTGCTCAAGGGAAGAACTGAGAAGAGCTACTTTGTAATCTCACTGCATCAAGATCCATTTTCTCTGATTACAGCTAAACCCTATATCCTCTGCTGATTCAGGAACTCTCAGTGTATTTCTTAAGTTCTACTTTGTGATTATTGAGCAAGGATAAAGTAAACAGTGAATACTCTTGGCGTACCAAAGACATCCTTCTGAATTATAAGTGAGCAGGAGCCACCACAGTTTGGCAGGCACCCATGGGGGGCATAAAACGGAATATTCGATATTCTGTTGAATACCCCTCTATCTTCAAGGGAGCCTCCTGCACATTTGGAATGGGTCATCAGCCACTCCGCTTGCTACCTTGAAGCAGAGTGGTAACCCATACAAAAGCAAATCACAGCAGGCTTCAAGTTCCTGAAATAACAGGGGATCAAAGTTTCCACCTGACATATTGAACATCTTGTGTTTTTACTCAATTAATTTATCAGAGCTGGCAGGACATGGTTAATGCTAGAGGGAAAGTGACCTTAACATCTCTTATCAATACCTCTGCAGAGATCAGCCCTTGATTTGAACCTTTGGCTCATTTGTCAGCTTTGAGCATGTTAGAGGAAATGACTTTGGGCTGTGGACACCAGTGGGCTGTGGTATCATGTGAAATCAGTCTCCAAGCGTCCCAAGCAACAAGGTACACTGAAACAAGGACACAACTGGCATTTGGTTCAGCCTATAAATGGAAAAAAGCAAAATATCACCCAGTGCTCCAGAATGAAAGGAAATAATTCCTTTGAACAGACTGATCTAATTTTACCTGAATTCACTTAAGTGTCAGACCAGGTGAAAGTATTTTGAAATTTCAGTGTTAGAGCAGGAGAAATTTGCCAGAAATATAGAAATAAACTCTATCAGAAATTTATCTTCTCTAAGAAATTATTGGGCAGAGGAATACATAGGTGAAATTTCATGGCTTGTTGTATCCAGGAGGTCAGACTAGATTATTATAATATTCTATTCTGAACCAAAAAAATATCCATGGCTGTTATCACAGAGAACATGCTATTTTAATATTGATTAAAATATGGTGAGTTTAGAGAAGGAAAGGATATTGCAGTAAGAGTGAAACAGATAATTTAAACTTTTTCAGTATTTCTCTGCTCTGACCAGACTTTGTCTCTGCTTTGCGAGAGAAGAAAAGACCACAATCCTCTCCTTTCTCCCACACATGTTCTGTTTCAACAAGAAGCAAAAAAGAGTGACCTCAGCTCTGCACAGCTGGAGACAAGGGCTGGGACTGCAGGTTGAAAAGTCATAACCAGTAAAGCCATTTTAGTTGTAACACATACGAAAAAATAGAGAACAGATTTGATTAGCTGTTTACACCTTAAAACCTCTTAAAATCTTGTTCTATTTTTTCGAGAGCTTTGGTTAAATAGATAATGTATTTGATACATTTCCACGAACTCTAATTCGTAATATTTCTGCACACAATGCCATAAAATATTCTGTTTAATTTACTACTTGATATTGTTTAGAAATATCCATAATGTGTCATTCTTGATATTTATGTGCACACAATTCATTGCAGGCCACAGTCAGTAATATATATAAATTCTGAGGATTATTTCCCTTTCATATGTGATCAGGGAGTGGCTGAACTCTTCATACCCTGTTATTGTGAAATGGAGTAACCACTTGCATCTGTTGCACAGACGGTGAAGAATTCTGGTAGAGAAGTATAGGGCTATTCTACTTCAGAGCTATTCTTCCATATGCTCTCCCTCCCCACCAAAAAACAAGTCCCATGCTGGAGATCTGGTTTGACATGGATGAAACTCTTCATCCTCACTGCCTCCAGCCACCCTCAAACACAACTGGGGAACCCCTTAGCCTGGAGCATTGACAAAGCAGACTGCTACCTTAACAACAGAGCTGATGTAAATTATAGTTTTCTTCAAATAAACTATTTTCATCCTAACTTTTTAGAATTTCTCTATTGTTAGCAAGCTACCCAAAACTTGAAAAATGGCATTTTTTTGTGTCACAAAGAAAACAACCATTGTTCTCAGACACCCATCCTTCATGTTACCAGGTGGCAGTAAGAGCCAGGGCTATAACATCATAGCTTGGACTCACAAACTACCTACTGTTCTGTAGGCAATGAGTGAAAAAAATTGTTATTAAAATAGCAAGTGTAAAGCAATAGGGTATTTTCACCCTGTTCAAAGAGAGGCATTAAGAACATAATACCAACTGTTTGTCATCCCAGGCAACTGCGCAAGAGAGTTCCAGCCTACAATGGTCCACAGCATCCCTGTCCCACATTTATCACCGTAGGCACTGAGATAAACCGCACTAAACTTTGGATCCATAAAAACAGAACAGAAGCTACTAGGAGACTGGGTCACAGGAAATCAAACCATCTTCCCCACTTTCATCCGCAAAAACAAGCTATGCATCAAAGCACTCCTTCTCACTCCCTCCAAGCGACCAGCAGAAGCCTTGAAGCAATGGGAAAACAACGGTAGTTGTAAGAGGACAGATGCTCCCAGAGCAGGGTTTGATCCAGCTATAGACTGAGGAGCTCAAAACCAATTCTGCGAGCACAGCTCAGAAATGCTTGTGGTAAACTTAATGAGAGGCTTTCCTTGATGAAAAGTGGCAGCTGGTGACAAGTTCAGTGATTTTGAAGGGATGCATTGTGAGGGAATATGCAAACAGCATTAGCAAGGGCCTAATCAGTTTTTATGTGTGTCTCTGTCTACACAACAACACTGATTAGGTAAAGATAATAATAGCTGTTTCTCTATGAAGGCACAGAACTCAGCTGGGAGCTTTACATCTTCACAATAGCACAAAACAATTTCTGTTAGGAGAGTTAAACATCAGTGCTTCCAAAACTGGAAGAGAAAGCTGTCCATTTACTCTTGTGCCACTAAAATCCTTGTGAAAATTTGGTGAAGGTTTTGTTTTGTTTTGTTTTTTTCTACAAAGTCAGTAAGATATACCACTGCCATCACAACCTTGGGCTGTCACTCATTTCAAAGGATCCATCGACTTCATAAACTCTAATAGAGACAAAGCTATGTTAAAACACTTCATTTTAGCTAAAGTGGAAAAGCAGCTAAAAGACTGACAAAAATTATGTTCCTAAAATTGGAAATTGAATCATTTGGACAAACTGTGACACCCTTGTCTCTCTCCCTGGGAATCAGAAGACAAAATGTCAGCTATTCTCTCTACAAAAGGAACAACAGACTAGATGTTAATTCTTGACCCCTGTGGCTCACCAGGGATTGTCTTACTGCAGATGACAGACTAAGATGACTCACATGACAGACAACTTTTATCAGTGTAGACTCTGAGTTGTCTTTTAGCAGCAAGTTGTCAGGGACCTTGATCAAAATCACACACCTACTTGCTTTTTTCCCCAAGCTATTACACATTCACATTGCCTTTGGAATAGCCTGCCCATGTTCCAGAGCAAGGCTTCACAACCACCCGAGCACAGCTTCCAGACAGCCCATTTCACTTTTGCTGAACTCAAGGCAAACTGAGCTTGTTGCTCTCCTCTTCTAGTGCAAAACGAACAATAAAGATTAGATATATTTGGTTATGCTCTGCCATTTCCCCATAATGACCAGGACTCTCTCTGCTTTCCCAGTTCTGCATTTGGAGAAATAAATAAAAAAAAAAAAGATACATGCATCTGCATTTGAAAACCAAGTCATGTGCAGCTTTTTTTTTTTTTACCTTTTTAGTCATTTTACACTAATGTGATTTCTTAAAGGATATTATAGCAAGATGCTGTGTGCTCTTGCGAAGAAGAAACCTCTATACAAAACATGTAACTCACAGAATGTGTATGCTAAGCCATAATTAGAGTGTTTTACTTTTTTCATTCTACCTCTCCCTCTCATAAAGATCTTGGTTTGCAGACAGTTTAAAAACAATCAGATTTAAGCATCAAAAACCAGACAAAAACCCAGCATAGCTGGTCCCAAGTTGGGCCACATCCTCACTAGATACATCTCACAACACTAAAAGTTGTGCTAACAAGTTTAACTAGCACAAGTAAGGACATTGTAAGCCAAGATTAAAATCAGTATCACATACGGGACCACAGGCCCCAGGGACTGCATCAATACAGCTGAAGTCAGAAAGGGTTCTTGGGTTCTTTGAAGGAATCTTTTTAATATTTTTTTTTCATTTGGGTGCTTTCCAGTGGCAAGGTTTGCTCTCTCCTCCTGGGGCACCAAGGTCTGCTCATCAAAAGCCTAGGGAAGAACATCTGGTGTCCAGCCCCCAAGCTTCTTGTCTTTTTAACATTTTAAAGCAAAGGTTATAGCAACAGGCACAATGTGACCAGTGGTGAAATGGAGGCTCTCATTTCTTTAGTTATTTCTTCCTTCAGGGAAATTTGTTTGATTTCTAATTTAAGACATGCACTGTACAAAAACATGTATACAATAGCAGATGGCTTTTGACTTTAGGCAGCAGTGTTTCTCATCTTGTTTCCTTATAAGCACCTCCACTGCATGTGAAAGGCAGTGATTACTCCCAGGTTTGTGCCAGACAGTGACAGTGCTCTTTCCTGCCTGTTTCTCCCAAAAACCCGCAAATGGATTTGTGCTGGGGTCTGCAACTATTACTGTTACTCCCATCCAGAGCACTTCAGATACCTCTGAGTAAAGTGTGACAAGTTTTACACTGGTTTTGCCAAGTCTGTAAAAGGAAACTAGGAAAATATGGCCAATGCACTCTCTGTTAAAGACTCAAGCAAAACAATCTCTCACTAGGAAGATGACAAAGCTCCCGACCACAACATCAGAGCAGTCCTTAGCAGAGCTTTTCCCTATTCCTTCTACCCTATCAGGAAATAAAAAAGCATCTGTATCAGCTTGGAAGATGGAAGGACACTCATCAAGCAGAGGTCTGCTTTGAAAGAAGCTGCAGGAAACAGAGTTATCTCAGGATTCATCACACTGACTTTAGACACCTACTTGCCTGGGGGTGAGCTCCGTTTTCAGTCATTGAGATTGCAGGGTGAGTTGCACTCCATTAACAATGTCTGTTTCTGTCACCAGAATCAATTTGGTTCATCCCGAGATGGTTAAGAATGGTGGGAGGGCCTGATCTTGAATAGTGCTTGTCTCTTTGCATCAGCTACTCAGTGAGTGTAGACAACTAGACTACTTTATATGCCTCATTCTGTACAGCTGAGATAAGATGAAGTGAATTTCACCAAGTATTGCTCCTATTTCTTACTAGCTGCTGTGTGAACAACAGTAAAAGCCCTTGCCCAAGCACCAGCCTGGGACCTTCCAAATTGCTGACATGATTAGGAACATGTGTTCTGCTGGCTTTTGCTTAGGTTTATGCTTCTAGATCACTTGGTACTTGTGAAAGTCCCACCTAGTTTCAAACCTATGCCCAGATTGGACTGGTTTTGGTAATTTTAAAACATTTTCAGAACTTTCAAAAAAACCCTACAACTATTATGCTGCTGAGAAAAAACAAAAATAGCAGGTCCAATGTTGGTGTCCATTCCAGCTGTGTAAACCAGTAGATTGACGCTTGCCTTGCTGAGATTAACATCTTCATTTTATCAGAACTGCAATCCCCTTTGCCACTGTTTCTCATAATTTCAGTATTTTTTCCTTCACCTGGTTATTTACTATGTCACGCAAACTAGAAAGAGAGGGCATCCCATACTGCCCATAAAAAGGTGTTATGGTATATTTTTACACGTGAGGCAGAAAAACTTTGGTCAGCTTCTTCTCAGTTTAAACATCGTGTCTCCAATTATCACAATGAGCAATCAAGCACTGATGGAACTTTTCATTTTAATTACATTAAAGAACTCCTCTAATTTCTGTATTATTAATTTTCTTCCAGGCATTATTGGAAAACCAGATTTAGTGTTGTGACAAAAGTAGGACATGAATAAGCTCCACAGAAAGGCAAGACTGCAGGAAACTATACAAAGATTTTTTTTTTTTAAACTCTTTTTTTCTGAGAAGTAAAAACCTTAGGCAATTTTGTGGTTGGCTCTTTCATTAATTTCACCTAACACCTTTGAACGTGAATGTCTTCACTCATTTTCTGCTCATGAACCACAAACATTCCCACTTTCAAACCATAAGTGTTCTGCTCAAGACTGAAAACTTAATAGCCATTTCTACCATGTAAAATACTCTTGCAGAGGAAATGCAGATAGACTCCAAAACATCAAAGGAAAATTTAGGAAGACAGAAGTGAGAAAGAAGAGCAACAGGGACTTTTCAGCTAAAACTGGAAGCTGTTCACATGGCCAAATTATTAAAACTGGCATGACATTAGTGATACATGCCCTTCAGCCAGACCCCCAAGTCAGGGAATCTCATAAACTCACACTTGAGTTTTCATATGTCCCAAGAGCTGTGGATGCCTACAAGGCTTGCTTTAGGTGTTTTTATGAACAGGAATGGGGTTTCTTCCAGCCATGACATAAGAGAATTTTTTAAACTTCCAATGAGGATTGCCGAGAAGTCACATGATAGATGAGGTTCTGTTCAATCAGGCAGTTGCCTTCTCTGGAAAAAGGTCTTGAAGCACTCTAGTGTTGTGACAACAGCTGCCTGAATATTTACAGCAATGCATGTGGTTGTATAGAGTGCAACAGTTATGTGTTGAAATGGGCCTCACATAAAAACAGGACAAGATTTGTGGTCCAGGCTAAAGAAGTGTGTGATACTGAGTAGACAAATCCGGTAGCTGAGTTTATCCAAGAACTGCCTCAAGGCTGTTGCTGTGCCAGAAGACCCCAGCAGCATTGCTGAACTACCTATCTTCAGGTAACAAGTGGGTTTAAGGACGTAGAGAAGAAATGGGCAAAGACAAATTACTGGGAGCAAAAGGGATTTTCAAAAGGGCAACAACAATAATATATTGAAAAAGGTGTATTTTTTACATCATTCCTCTTCATTGACTGGCTTGTTGTCAGTGACAGTGAACTCCCTTTGTGTTTTCCTCATGTGCGAACACAAACACTTCTCCTATTGCCCCTACTTACTGCAACAGCCAACAGAGCTATGAGCTGTTCAGGGCCAGATCCTGCTACAGAGGAAAAAACATTTTTTGGGTGTAAGAAGGTCAGAATCCATCTCCTGGGAAAATGACCTTGTGTTAAAAAGCAGAGATTGCCCTCTCTGAACACTAAATTGCATCTTTGTCCTTCCTGAGAAAGCCTTGTCCTCTTCAGTATTGTTTTTGTGCAGAGTTGAAGCAGTCTCTGTGAAGTAAACAAGGCCATGAAGAAGCTACTAGACTTGGGAAAGGTGAAATGCCAGCAACAGGAAAACCTCAAGTTCACATCTACTGAAGAGTCAGATAACAGCAGCTGGATCATTAGTTGCAAGAACAGATTTATCAATACTAAGATGTTTCACCAATTAATCCTCTCTGAGCTTTACCCAAGATCTGAGAGTCTACAGAAACTTGGCAGAGACTACCAGGAAGAAAAGGAAAGCCTCTGAAACAGGCTAAGTATGTCACTGAAAAGCTGATAATCTTATTGACACACAGAGAAACTGAACAGATAAAGCCTGCCCCTTTCTACCCAAACTGGAGTTAGCTGAACTGATGTAAACCATAAACAACATCACCCACATTGGCTTTTTAACTGTTTTTAGCCATTTGCCTTAAGCAGTAGTCACTTGATACTAGGTCACTGCTCTTTGTGAAAGCGGACATCAAGATCCCCAGTGCCTCAGTGCCCCCACTGAGTAACATTGGGTAACACTGATACTAGTGATGGAGAAATCCTCAGAGACAATACAGATCATCCTTCTTCTCTGTGCAGATTGCCTCTTCACTGACAGAGTGATCAGGCATTGGAACAGGCTGCCCAGGGGAGTGGTGGAGTCACCATCCCTGGAGGGGTTCAAGAAACGTGTAGATGTGGTGCTTAGGGACATGGTTTAGTGAGCTAGGTGGTGTTGGGTTGATGGTTGGACTTGATGATCCTTGAGGGCTTTTCCAACCTTAATAATGATTCTACATCATACCACTTTTGATACCCCTCTTTGCAAACAGTAGCACACCTGGAGGTCAACTTGCAGATGAAAAGGTAGTACAAGATGCTGTCGTGCTTTGGGCTATTTGGGTGAAAGGCACCGTAGAGTACAAGGAATTACTTTTTCTGTATATTTTGGCGTTTGATTCTAACTTTGATTAAAATGTTTAGTTGAACTGTGTTCTCTGTTACTTGCTGGCTTGCTTTTCAACATGAATCAGCTGGCATAGGGCCTCCAGGTCCATTTTCCTTCTCATATGGATAGTGACTCAGTGTTTAGTTTTGCACTTGGTAGCTGTTTAGCTCCTATGTCTTCCTCACTCAGCAGAGTGCCTGTGCTAATTAAGTATCACATGGAGAGCTGGGTATAAAACATTGTCTCTTCCATGAATGTACACTGCACGTGTTCCCATGGCACTATATTCAGGGGCTCTGGCATTTCCACACCTGTATGCTAATCACATATTCTAAGTGAGACTCAGTGAGACTTTTTCCTCCTGTATTTTTTTTTTTTCATTAGTCACTTCACAATACTTTGAAAAGACAGTCTTTCAGTGCACTCCCACAGGCACAGGAGGTGACAGGCACTAGATAATGGCTTTGACAGCTTTCAGACAGGAGTCACTCAGCAGTGACTAGTAAACCCAAATGTCCATGGTGTGTCCCTTATCACAAGATGTCACTACAGCTCTCCTGTCCACACCACAACTTATTGCTGCTCTTGTTAGTGGTACTGTAGTGTTTCTATGACTGCAACAGGAAAGAGGAAGAAGGACGCAGGTGTAGGCTCAGACAAAGCTTAATCATCATCTGTCTGAGTATTAAATTTACTGTGTTTATGCTGAAGCCAGGACATTGACAATATGTGACACATTAAACCATCCTATAACCTAATCAAAAGCTATAAATTTGTGGTGAATCTGTGATCTGATTTTTTTTAGTGTTATAAGCCAACTGTAAAATGCTGATGAGAGAGGAGTCCTTTCTCTGCTGTTGCAGCTATTTACAGTGGGTGTTTTAGTCTCTTCCCACCATTACCCCTGCCTTTCATTGCAGAGCTGACATATTTTCTCATTTAATAAAATCCAGCCCTCAAGCAGCTCACTGGCCTCTGGAAAAGGATTGACCCATTTGAAGTCAGCACTAGGGGCTTCAAGCAGGTGTCCAGAAGCAGGTGTCAACTGCTCTCAGTAATTACTTTCAGCTCTCAATTTGTCCTTCAACATCTATTTCAAATTTAACCTCAAAAGAATCAAATGGCATGTACCCCACATCATGTTCAAAGCACATCAAAGCAACAAAGGTTACAACACAGTCGGTCCTCCAAATTTTCTTGTCACTGAAAGCCCTTGCAGATGTTTCTGAGATGTAAGAGATTACGAGAGCTGGAGGTGTTACCCGAGGCATTGGAGTACTCTTGAGAGAGGCCATGACAACATGGGTCCATTTCAGAACTGCAGCTGAGGAGGCTGTGCTTGGCCAGAATTTGTGAACAGGGCAGCCAGCATCACCTGGCCACAGTAAGATCCAGAAGAAAAAGATTTGCATGCAAGTCATAATGAACCTGTATCTCCTTTCTGTCTCTAGTAGGAATCTCTCTTAAGTTACTGTATTTTAACAATAATACTGTTACTTGACAGTTACTTCACAATAGACCGTGGTCTCAGACACATTTTCTTACTTTGGCAGATACATTCTCATAGTAAAGGGAAAAAAGATATTACAGTTCTGAGCAAAGTGATTACAGCAAAGATAGACAGGAATTAGGCCATACAAAGGATGCAATTTTAACATTTTGTGATCACAGGCTAGATGTTGCAAAATGCCTATGGCAAATTATGTTAACTACATTTTGGCTCCACATAAAGAACTGTGCTGTCTCATCCTCCTGGCAACAATGGGGTCCTAATCTTTTTCCCACATAAAGATGACACATTTTTGATGACACCTTGGTAGCTGTAAAATGGTGTCTTGGTTTTGGAGTTTCTTACTTAATATTTTTTTTAAAGCATTATTATTGAAGAAAATGACAAAGCTCTCCCTGGGGCCACAAAGCTAGAGTTTTACTGGGTTTCTACCATCCTCCTCTGAAATTTTGCAGCTTACTTGGCTTCTCCTACCTTAAAATGCATGAAGTCTGTTTAAAAATCTACCTTTTGCATACTAAAATGAGGCAGTCTTCATAAGCCTAAAAAGACTTCAGCAGGCTTTCTAACTTAAGGGATCCTAATTTGTCACCTTAAAAAACCCCACAGGAACTCTGAATATTATGCTAAAAGGGATTCTCAAAATTCTTTAAGATTCTTTACAATTGTGTACAATCCTAAAAAATATCCTCAAATCCAGATGTATTAACCTTTCAAGCAATCTCTTTCTGTGCCTTTTTTTGTAGTTGTGCTTTCTAAACACTGATCCAAGTAACTGAAAAGTATTTGCTGAAAAATCCAGCATTTGCTGCTCTGTTTTACCTTCAGCTTCCCATACAACCTCCAGTTCCACAATTAGGTACCCACTGGGAAAATTAAACCAAGCAGGGCACAAGCAATGTCCCCAAGTTGACCATGTGGCCACACATGTCCACAGCAATCATCCACCACTGATGACCAAGGTCATGGCTCAGCCCACGCCTGGGCTCTGCCTGGACTCATCCACCCAAATGACCCTCTGCAAAGCTTTAATGTCTCTGTCCAACAGAGAGAAACTTTCTTTTTTACATGTAGGAAAAAATGAGTGAGAAAAGCAAAAGAAACCCTTGAAGTGTAGTGGATAACCAGCCAGTTTTCAAAGGACAGCACGCCTCCCTCTGAAGCACAGAGACAGATCTGACAGGATTTGTCCATTTAAAAGGTCATTAACCAGCCCAGCCTGTATGGTGGACAGCAGCACTGCCAGACTTACAAAGTGAATTACAACGATAGCTGTTGGACAGTGTGCTTTTTCACAGCATCTAAGCACAGCACAATTTAGCGCATGTGTTTCTCTAACCATAACACGTTGCAAAAATTCACCACATTCAATCACCCTCAAAAACCTATTGCAACTAGTGCAGCAAGGCAAAAAAGGGGGATGGGGCACCAGGAGGGCCAGTGAGTCCCAACACAGACATGCAAGCACTCACAAAGACTTCCAGACCCTGACATTGTTGACAGGACCCCCTCCTCTCAAGCACCATGTTTTCTTTTTTTCCATCAGTTGGACACCTTCCTTCTGATGCAGATTAAATCTCTTCTCAGAAGCAAACCTCCTGCAGGTTTTTGAGGAAGCGAGGTTTTACAGTTTTAATAACGGGAGCAGTCTGGTTGTACAACATTAGGTCCTATAGGATAACATGTACGTAAGGTCACTGGAAGAGGAACAAGTTATTTCTGGGGATACGGTGCTCCAGTGGTCAAGGCCAGGTGCTTGGTGGATTTTACACAGAATCACAGAATGTTAGAG
>NW_010122705.1:0-8815 GCF_000699245.1 Pterocles gutturalis | reverse complement strand
AATTATAAAATTTATAAAAATAAATTTATTTTAGAGGGGAATTTTCACATAAATTCTCTTTCCTTTGGATTCCCTACATTTTTTTTCAGAAACAGGACATACATCTTGTCTGAGAGGTAACAGTTCATTATAGGAAAAAACCTTCAGATTTAAATAACTAAATAAGTGACCTAGCTTTAGAATCACAGCTGTAGGTTGCTGAGAAACCCTTATCTCATTCCAAGACAAGCCAAAGATATTGTTCAACAAGAATATGTTTCCATGTTCTGTGGAGTTCCAGGTTAGGAATGGTCACTATTCAGATGTGACTGCAAGGGGAGTGTCTGACAAAAAAAAAGGCTTATGTTTTTTGTTTTTTCCTTGTCTGAATTACCTTCTGTGTTTTTTTCCAGGATAAATCTTTCAACTTCATCATTCTTGATCTGCCAGAAAAATCATTTATTGGCCTTTTCAGCCCTTTCATATACAAGTACACTTGAGTGTAGCAACTGCTTACAGACCTGATTCGCAGCCAGTTCATTATGTTCTTTACAGAAACCATTTATAAATTATAATACATTAAAAAAATCCAGTAGTAGAAGTAATGTAAGTATTTCACCCTTAGGAGAATGTGAGGATTAACCATTTCTTGGCACCTTGCCTTTATTTTCTCACTTTGTTACTTCTCCAGTAAAAGCCTCTCCTATGTTTCTCCCCTAAATCATGTTACATTCTGCTGAAGAATTTTATCTGCTGTGATCACTACCACCTGAAAGAGCCACCGTGTTTTTCTGAGCCTTCACTTCTCATTTTTCTCATTTTTGCTCATTCTCATTTCTAAAAAGGATGTTCTCCTTTTATCTACTATTTTTATTCCAAGCTCCACTTAATATTTTATTTTTACATTATGGGTCTGCTTCTATCACAGTCTGATTAGTTTGTGCCCTCAAATTGCACAAAAATGCTAGAAAATAAGTTAAATGTCCTTGGACAGGGACTTTTTTTGCTATATGCTTTTTTCTTACCCCATGGGAGAAGATATATGCCGAATGCTGCAGAAGTAAGAAGGTGCTATGTTTGAAGGACATTGTGCTCGAGATACAGTGGAAGATATTTGGATGTGTAGTGGTTTTGTGTGGTGGGTATTGTCTGGAAGCAGGGAGGGGCCACAGTAATGGCTCCTGTAGGTAGCTGATGAAGGTTTCCCTGGACTCCAGCTCTGCTGGCAGCAAGGGAGGGGCTGCAGTGGTGGCTCCTGTAAGTGATTGCTAAGGGTTCACCCCCACCCCCGCCTCCGAAGGTTTTAGTAGCCGGGGATTGGGTGAAGGAGTACCACCGATCTGCCCCTGTGAGAAGCTGCTGGAAGTTTCCCCAGCTTCAGGCTGGACCCACCCCAGGCCAGGGCTGAGACAATCGGCACCTTTGCGAATGACATACTGAAGAGGAGGCACGGAACAATGGGGGGTGGCACAGCCCTGGGCCATCCAGCTGCCTGTCTGGTTTCTTCTGTAACCCGACCTCCTGTAGCCAAGCCTCTGCCATGGCTCACCCGAGAGTCAGTTTCCTTGGGAGCCGATGAAGGCCTGTGGCGGAGAGAGAAGCAGGAGCTCAGAGAGACAGCTTCGCAGACACTCTGGTCAGAGAGGAGAAGCAATAGGAAAGGAAGCAGCCCTGGAATTTCCCCTGCAGCGTGGTGAAGATTCATGGTGACATACGGTTTGTCGCTTGATGCAGCCCATGAGAAGATGCAGCTGTGGAGGACCCCACATACAAATTTTGGAGAAGTGCACTCCGAAGCTGGGCAGTCATTGGGGAACTGTGGCCCTGTTGTGGGAAGGACTCACGCCGGAGCAGTTTGAGAAGGACTCTCCCGTGAGAAGGGACCCCATGTTGCAGCCGGGAAAGACTGTGAGGAGCCTCCCCTGAGGAGGAAGGAGCGGCGGACTGACTGCACCCCCCATTCCCTGCCCCCCTGTGCCGCCGGGGGGGGGGAGAAGGGGCAGAACAAAGCCTTTGGGCTTTGGGAGGAGAGGTGGAGTGGGGGAGAATTGTCTTTTTAAGATGTGTTTTTTCTCTCTCTCAGTGTCTTGCTTCTTGTTGTAAATAGTTAATAAATTCAATTGGGGTTTTTTTGTCTTTCCTAAGTCATGTAAGTTTCTTACCCGTGACCCTAAGTGGTGAGTGAACCCTCCCTGTCCTGCCTCAGCCCACCAAAATGTTTAACAAAAGACTGTCCTCCCAAACCACGACAGGATGCCATATTCATTCAATACCAGTAAAAACTGTTCCCATACTGCTGGAATCTGTACCAGGACCGATGCATAGCTGACCCCATGCCAAGGAAGTCACAATGTGCTTACATCTATCCTTCTCTCTGCATATGGAACCGTTGCTCAAAATTGCCTAATTTCTCTTTCTACTGTTGTGCGTATTGTAATTGCTGTTTACTCAGCAGTAAACTGAATTCAAAACTCAAGAACTGAAGAGGTTCTTTAGGACAGATATATGTTGCTGTATGGTTACTGGAAGATACAGACAGACTCCAAGAAGATCTAATCATCCTCCCATTCCTCCCATTAATATTAATATCTTTATTTCTCCCAAACAGCTCACTTCCAGTACCAGTAGAAAGCAAACACAAACATGTATTATCTGTTCTAATACAGTCTGAAGTAGGACATGGAGGATGTACAGGTACACAAGAAATAAGAAGACTGAAGTCCTTAGTCAGTGCAGCTTGATTTTCTTCTAAAACTTATGACCCAGTAAGACAATTGGACTATTTCCAACTGTCAAGGCATGTATTTCAAAAGCAGCCTAACTCAGTGGAATTTCTTGATAATGTCTAGGAAACAACACAAAAAAAGAAGAGATGTTATAATAAACACATGAACCATGTACATGTACCTCTTTCTTAAAGCCTTTAATCCAAACTAGATTAAAAAAAACCTTTAAATAAATGTGCTAGTTTACAAGCTAGCTGTCCTGGTTTTGGCTGGGACAGAGTTAATTTTCTTCACAGTAGCTAGTGTGAGGCTGAGTTTTGGATTTGTGCTGAGAAGAAGGCTGATAACATACTGATGTTTGTACTTGCTGCCAGGACAGTCAAGGGCTCTTCAGCTTCTCTGCTGTGCCAGTGCCTGCAGGTGCAGGAGAAGCTGGGAGGGAGCACAGCCCAATTACTAGCCTCAGATTCGGCCTTATGTTTAGGATTGAGATCCAAATTGGCCAATTGTATATTCCATATCATGCACGTCATGCCCAGTATATGGAAGAGGCTCTGTCCAGAACTTCTCTCTTTCTGGGTCAGCCCTCCCCCTGGGTTAGCTCTCTCTCTTGGGGTTGCCCCTCTCTTGGCATCATGTCGCATTCTCAGTTGGCTCTCGGTCTCTTGGACACTTGGGCTCTCATCTCCGTTCTGGGAGTGTGGTTTCGGGACTCTCCCTGCTCCAGGATCATTAGCCAGGAACAGGCTGAGCCTTGCGTCGGGTAGTGAGCAATATCACTGTGTATCACTTATTTGTATATTTGCATATATTGCTATTATTATTATCATTTTCAATACTATTGTAGTTTAGTTATTAAATTGTTCTTATCTCAACCCGCAAGTCTCTTTTCCCTTTACCCCTTCACTTCTCTCACTCATCCCCAGGAGAGGTAGGTTGAGCGAGCAGTTGTGGTGTTTTGCTGCTAGACAGGGTCAAAACCCCAACACTAGCAAATGATGAAATACTAACAAAGGCAGGAAACCCTCTGTTTTAATCTGTCAATTAGGGCAAATGCCTGAAGAAGTCTGGAGCTGATCTCAACCCAGTAACCTTATCCAGCCAGATATGTTACAGTATAAATTGTTTATATAGGCACAATGTTTTAAAAAGTTATTTAAGCCTGTGCTTGTCCAGATGAAGAAAAGCAGAAGATAAATTGGCAAACCTCTATAGTTGGTATGCCAATAGATCTAGGGGGAAACCTAGACTTGATGTGAACAAGGTAGATCAAGAGCAAATCTGTAACTTGTGACTGCATTAGAACGGTAGTTATGGCTAGCTGTGGTATTTGAGAAAGTGAACTACACCCTGAATTTCTTCTCCTAGTTAAGATCAGTCTTCTGAGATAGAAGAAATTTTCTAGTTCTATCAGAGTATGTATTTTTTAAAATTAGGATACAGTGCAGTAAACATCTGAACATTGAACATTTTAAACTCATTACTTGAGTTCTGTGAGCATTACATATGACTGGGAACTTGTTACAAGTTAATTTAATTTTCCTACTCTGATATGGTATTTGACAGTATGATACTTAAATATCTGGGAAGATTAAATAATGAAGAATTAAGAAATAATCTTTCCAACTATGGTGAAAGCTTTGGAGACTAATTCACCTTGGATCTTACATGGATTTTAATTATCATTAAACACACAAAGTATGAGATCGGTACAAGATTATAAGAGTACTTATTCCATTGGTTTTATTTATATTTTGCATTTTTTTAAATTTCTGTAATAATTTTGAAAATAATCTTTTCATTCCAAGATATTATCTATCTAAAAGCAAAAATTTAATGTTACACATGAGAGTGTCTCATGTTACACATGAGAGTTATTATTCTAATTCTAGTAATACCTATTTTTCATGTTTATGCCTGAAGAAATTATAAGGAACTCATATAATTGAAGAATTGTTTTATTTTTCAAACATTTTCTCTTTTGTGTTTTTGCTTTTTCCTTTTCCTATTCATCATTTAACCAAAAATCTTCACAAACATTGGAAGAAATATTAACTTACGAAGCCAGAAGACTAATCTTAGAGTTTGTAGAAGAGCTGTAGGAACAAAAGAGAATTTGGAGCCTCCTGGTTTCAACAGCACATATGTGGGCAGCTCCAGTGAATAATATGGTAGCCAGTTCTACTAAGAAGAACAAGTACTTTTGGAAGAATACTGGTTTCATTTTATTACAGTCCCAAATCTAGATTCAGCTGAGGAGAGGCAATCAAAGTTTTTTCAGACCCATTAGTCTTCTCATTTGCATAAGAGTTTTCCTGAACTGTTCGGGAATACTAGCAGCTGAGTTCGTGCTTCAGACTGGAAACCATTATTCCAGGTGAGGGAATGAGTTCTTGGTGCTTAAGTTTAAAGCAGCTGATTATACATCAGATTTCTAAATCATTATTGAATGATAAATCTTAATATTCAGAATTTTGTATTATTACTTATCTTTCATCATTGACATTTCAAAAAAACTTAAGTTGAAATTCTTACACATTTGCAATCTCAGCACATTTTAGATATATCAGAAACTATCAGCAATGTAGAAAATATGAGCAAAGCATTTAATATCTTGACCTTTCTGTTATACAGAGCTTGAATTACATTAAAAAATAAGATTCCTTAACAATGCATCTCCTCTTTCATGACAAATAGCATATTAATAATCTGAGCCACAAGAGGGCAGCAAATAAGAATATGGCAGCCCAGCTCAGCTTAAAAAAAAAACCAAAACCAAAACCAAAAACATAAAGGACATAACTTAGTAAAAAATATTGCAAAATATGTTCCGTAAACGCTTCAGAAAGCTGAGCAAGGTTAATATTTGTTTAGAAACAGCTGTAATTACACAATTATGGTTTGTTGAGTAATGTGAAGCTTTTTTAATCTTAAATGTGTATGTATATATAATGTGTGAATTTATATGTGTATTTATCCATATAAATACAGCTTCCATAGAGCCTTGGAAGTTATTGATCAGTGCAATTAATTTTTTAAAAGCTATGTCCATACATCACATTTTATATATTTACATCTATGAATGGAAGAGCAAGAAACTATGCAATTTAAAAATACTGTAGAAGTAGCAGCTGTGAGGATGGTATGAATCATGGAGGTGAAATGGTTTCTGAAAAAAAACCAACATGGTGAGCAGAAAACTGAGAAGCAAAAGCCTTCTACGTTCCCCTTTTTCAGCCTTGTCTGTTACTTTCTCATGGTGCACAAAACCTTGAAATATAGAATACTGTAATCAACTAATTCAAGTGGAGAATTTAGATTTGGTAGTATTTGGTGTTTCACAATTGAGTCATTTTGACACAATTTTGGACAGGTATAAATTCAGTGTGCAAATACATTATCGCTGCATGGTGAATTTGAAGAGTTAATATAGCCAGCAAAAGGCTATTCATTGAACAGTTGAGGCTAAAACTAGATAGCAAGAACTGACAGCAAGAGCTTATAGCTAGCCTTCCTGGTAGGACTGTCTAACAATCCTTAATAAATCGTCATATGGTATTTGCTTTCTGTTCTCAGTTTCAAGGCCTTTCCAAGCTCTGCTTCACTGTTATTACCTGTTCCTCATGTCACAGTCCCATGATCATCCACCTCAATAGCACATTTATCTGCTTTTCCTCGTGTTTGTACTCCCACAAATGTCTCTGAAATATTCTGCAAGTTGTCTGTTCTCTTTTTCAGTTAGTTCTTCCTCTAAGATTACTTTTTAAGTGATACATGTAATAAAAAAACCAATTAGTTAGTTGTACTTAAGATGTTTCTTATTGCTGACAATACATACTTTATCGATTTATACAAAGAAGCAAGCAGTTTAAACCTCTTGCTTCAGAGAGCAGGCAGGCAGTCCTAGTATGGGTTACCTCTTTCTACACTATATGTGTGCTTTATGCAAATAAAAGATGTAGGCCAGGGGACTCTTCCTGTAAGCATAACTGCGTTTGGGACCAAAGTTCAAGTGCTCTCACTGTTACATTTTGAAATTAATGCATGGTTTGAAAAACAGAGAGAGGCAATTTCTAAGGAGTGCTGATATGAATTCTCAGATCTCTCTGTAGACCAGAGCAACATCTTAAACTTTTAGGAGGGAAGTAAGTGTCCATGTTTGTCTGGTCTGGACCAAATTCTCCAGCAGTCTACTCTGTTTTTTGATTCTTTAAAATTCAGGAGGTAGGACGCCATCTGACTTGGTATATTGAGAGGTTTTGGCTTCAAGTCACATTATTGGAAGAGTATCAACAGTTACTGTGACCGTTTAATGGCAGTTATCATGAGATATTTCCCTCTACTGGGAAAGAAAACTATGATAGCTGTTACTGTAATCAATGACAAAGGGCAGGACAAAAATGAAAGTCTAAAGAACCAAGAGGTAAAATGGTGAAGGTCAAGAATATTCACTCTGTGATTTTTACACTCTAAGCCATGACTTTCAAGAGACAGTTCTACAAACAAAAAAGCTGTGAGAAATCATAAAACAAAAATGAAATATTGGCATCCATAGAAGGCAACTATTGAGGACAACTGCCTTTATAGCAGCCCTGCACTCTTAATAAATCCTTTATTAGTAACTCCTTTTGCCAAGTTTGTTTGCTTGATAATTACTCAGTTTCAGTCAGAAATGTACAAGTGGCTGAAAGACAACCAAGTCAAAAACCTGCTTCACAAAAATATTATGACAAACCATTTTTCCCCCGTTATTTTTTCTCTGCAAGATAAAAAGCATTGATTGTGAACCGTAACCTTTTGGAAATGCGTTCAGTTCTCAGGATGAAAAGGTTGGACTCCACTAATATATGTCAGGAGATGGATAGAAGGGCATGTTAATGAACACAGATTATTCCTCAAGCAGGCTGTGTGCTCCATACAAGGGATCTGCGGCAAGCTCTGTGCAGATGGGAGGATGCTGTCTCTCCAACTCCCTTGCTCTGGCAGAAGGCTGAGAGCGCGTGTGCCCACAAGAGGTCACATCGTGGTCACGGCAGATAGAGGGGCAAAGCAAGCCTCAGGACTCCCCTACACCCCCCAGACCCCCTTTGAGATCTTTCCAGACAAGGTGGTGTGCATGCTTTGTGTAACTCTACCCAATGGGAGGCCCACCCCTGCCAACCCACCTTCCAGAATCTTCCAACCAAACCAGTATGAAAGACATGAAACTGAGCAGACATGTGCTGGCCCATCAGCCAGGACCCACGATTCAACTGATAACTGTGAATAAGTCATCGCTGGAAACTAGGGCAGTGATACCCCCCTTTCCTATCATCTTTATCACTTCCATTTCTTCTCTACTTCTTTCCTTGCTCCTTCCCTTTTGTCTCTTTACTCTTCTCCAGTTCTGGGATAACATATCGTTAGAGCATAGGCACATACATAAAGTTATATTCTCGTGTTCAGGATACAAGAGCTGTTGAAGATATATATATCTATATATAGCCAAAGTTGCATTCTCAAGTGTGTTCAGTTCATGATATTAGAATTGTTGGAAAAGTTTATTCTGTTTAGTGTTGGCACAATATAAGGTTTGGACTTAGATTAGCTACAGTTACACTCTTTAACACATAGCGTCTCCTTTCAACTGGATTTTCTTAGTTGCTTGGTGTTAATTCCACCTTTGTTTTCCCACAGGGGATCTTGGAACCTCGCTGTGGTCTGTTCCAGGGCCCAGGGTTGCTGATTCGGGTTGTAACAGGAGGAGGAGGAGGGAGGAAAGATGCACCCAGGAAAATAAGATTGTAAAAAGAAATTAGGAGAAACTTTCCTCAGACAACTCCTAATTATCCTTTTAAATTTTATGGCCTCCCATGTGTAAACTGCTGCTGTTAGCTTAGGGTACCCCACTACTACTGCCACAATGAGCGCGGGGGCCAGCATCAGGTACCAACATTTACTGAGAACAAGTAAATTTGTAAGACTTTAAGGGAGCCGATGCACTAGGCCACGCTTGGTATTTTAAAGGGCAGTGCCCCAGGCACAGCGGAGGGCTGGGAAGCAAAGCTTGCCTCCCCAGTATCCCGGGTGTCTCTGCCTCAGGGCGGGCCCCGGGGCTCTGGTCGCAGCCT
>NW_010122704.1:0-19904 GCF_000699245.1 Pterocles gutturalis | reverse complement strand
AAGGGGTAATAATCTGAAGGGTGACTCAGTCTAGGAAGTTTCCTAGAGATGTCCCTGACCCGTGCCCCAGGGAGACAGCACACCTCTCTACGGGTAGGGTCAGGCTGACATATAGGGCCTTCCGTTCCCCTCAGAAGGGAGCCACCTATAACAACTACCCTTCTGTCCTTCCGGGAGGAGGCAGTCTTGAGGCGTGGGGCCAGGGGCTTCACCTGAGGGAACCTAACAGATGGGCCTCCCTCCACACATCCACTCACTTCTCCCTCGAGTTCCAAGGCCTCAAACCTATTTCGCGGAGGCACCTGGGGAACCAAGGATGGTCGGGATGGGGGATGCCCACTTCGCCGAGCCGGTACCTGTTTCCACTCCTCCTCATCTCTCAAATTGCCTAGCTCTGCTAGGCGGTGACAGGGCAAGGGGTCCACCACCATCTGGTGAATATCACCTTGATGCCTTTCAGGGAGAGTTTGACTGGTTTTGCCATTTATGTGCTAACAAAAGCTTTGCATATAATACAGTGACTTGAAAGTGTACAATTAGAAAGAGAGATGAAAGACAAAATTCAGTTGCTGTAATGGGAAAATGTTGTTGTGACATTAATGATTTTTGACAGTCCTTAAAAAAGAATTTTACTTCAGAATGTATATTTGAAAACTGCAAGAACAAGTTAAAGTTTGGTTTTACTGTTTAGACCAGATCTAATTCTTTAAGCACATTACTACTTTTTCAGGTGCATATTTTAGTGAAAGCAGAGTCCTGTAGCTTCCATAAAGTAGGAATGCATTAATCAGGATATAATGCTGGCTTGTCCAGAGCTCAAATAAAGGCATATTAAAACAGTGTTGACAACACTATACAGTATATATAGTATATAACAACAATATACACTGTTGTTGTAACACTTCACAGTGTTGTTGTAACACTGTGAAAAGTCAGGAACAATATATAAGCATTTTACTTAAGTATGTGACCACCAAAAGGACAAAGATATGTGCATCTCCCCATAGCAAGATGCAACCATGTTGTTAAATACTGGGGGGGTAAAAAGTTGTATTTAAAAACAAGACAAAACAAAACAAACCTTTTGAAATTCTTGTTAATATTTTTGTAACCAATTTGCTCTTAATAAAAGGACCTTAACCATAATAACTTAATTTGAGAGTAAAGAGGTGTTAAGTTTGATATGCAGGGAATTCTTAAATGTCCCTGCATTAGTATAACAGAGTGTTTCTCTGTAGGTTTTTGAAGCACTACACAGAAAAATTCTGATGTAAATACTTTTTAAAATACATTAATAAATATATAAATTCCTAATTTTTGTTTGTTTATGTTCTAAGTGTTACTTATTAAAACTGAATGAGAAGGTTTCTCTAGATAGAGAAAATTGTAATCTATTACCTTTGTTACAGCCATTTCACAAGGTCATTTAAGGAATGGAAGGATGTAGCAAATTACTGAGAATGTTGATTTTGCAGGTAACACTAAACTTTTATGACAACAACCAATTGTTTTCTTGTCAAAATAAATTACCTGAGCTCTCTTTTTCTCCAGTAAGTATAAATGTTGAAAATGTCTTTAAAAAAAACCAAAAAGTCCTAAAATCTTTCAGTAAGCTACAAAAAATATAAATAAATTCACACTATCAAAAATTAAAGAAGGTAGAGTAGCGCAGGCAGAAAATTAAGAAGAGGAATGTGAGTCAAAACTAACTCTGAAAATCGTTGATTTTATCAGACCTATGCCAGGTTTTGTCTCGACAATCTGTCTCAAGGTGCTTTTTTTGAGCTGACTGGGTAACGCAGTCCTAGGTAAGTGTATGTATAGGAACCTATAAATTAAGAGAAAAAAAAAAGAAATACTTACTACATCCAGGACTTTACTTTGTTGTTCCTGTCGCATCACTAGTCTTTACCAGAACAAACCGTCAGTTGGAGAGCAGACGTAGCACACCTTTAGAAGTACTTGTAATTACTAGCGGTGTGTCACCAAGTTAGCGCACTCTGAATTTTGGCCCAAAGCTGTAGTTGAATCTACCTCTCTCAAAGGAGGCCATCCAATAGTGCATTTATGCAAGGTTTAGAGAAACTGAGATTGCTACCATTTCTGAAGGCTGTATGGGCTTAACTGTGATTAAAACTGACAACCAGCTTTCCCTCTCAGATGTGTGCTGAGCTGACCTTTCCTGCGTACTCGTATATTTGCAATGGTAATAAAGCTTTGCAGAGGTTATTAGTGGTAATTACTGTCATAGCCTTTCATGACAGAAATATAGCTAAATATACTGCGTTCCTCAACGTTTACTATTGTTTCTGTGAAATATAATGGATCCTGAGGAAAAAAAAAGTGATCTTTCTTTTTTCTTAGTGCTACTGACAAAGTATGTCTTTGGTTACAGAAAATCAGTATTAATGACCATCATGCTAAGAATAGTGAAAGCTGAGAGAGCATGAAGTTTTTGAATGCTGTAATTATAAATTATTTTAATTTTTTTTAAACAAATCTGAAGCACCATTTTATTTTTCTTCTTGTACATGGAAGAAAACAAACCAAAATAAAACATGCTATCAACCTGCTTAGCAAAAAAGTGAAGTAATTCATGAAGATGCAATGAGATGAAACAGAAATGTTTCATGGTTTACTTCTTAAGGACTTTCATTTTTCATCTCTATAAAGCTATGTTATAGCCCTATGTAAAATCATATCAGTAATAAAGTAGTTTTGTAAGAATGCATGTCAGAGCCAGGTTCCTTAGTAGTTCATTTCAGTCTTTTTTACTTGTACTTGGACTTGCAAATTTAAATGCACTTTTTTTTTTTTTTTTTTTTTCTTTTTTTTTTTTTACAGCCATTGCTCTGCAGTTATTTTTCAGCCAGATCAATTGTGGAGAGTTTAAACTTACATGTATGCATGCATATATAAGCACAGCACAGCTGATATCCAGCTGACCGGGCAAGGAACCAAGCCTATTTTGCACTGACAAAATTCTGGACATGAGAATCTTATACTCTGTAGCTATTACCTCTCTACTTTTTTACCATTTAGACACAATGAACACTGTAAAATCTTCATAAATATTGTGGGAATAGAAATCTAGATTTGCAGCTTCAAAGCCTTGAAAATAATTCAGGGTTTTAGTCCTGAATTACAAGGCTTTCAGGGTTATTAACAATGATCCATCTTTCAGTCTCTTCTTTCATTACCACCCTAATATTTTGTCATGTATTTCTGAACAGTTTTACCTTGACCAAATTAAGATATACTAGTTCCTATATGTCATTCATCATCTTCTGTCTAGAAAAAGCAACATCCTTCTCCCCATTGAAAGCAAGCTGTGCTTCCAAAATAACAGATGTCATTTTGCCCCCAGGGAATTATTAGGTACTAATTCCACCCCATTTATACATCTTTCTGTAATGCTTTACATATTCTAAACTGAAACACTTCAACTGCTTTAAAATTGTAACACAGATTTGCATATACGTCTCTTCATTATGCCAGAGATCAACGTATGCAATATGACATCAGATAAAATAATTTATTCATTAAAGGTCTGTATGGAGTGTCTGCTAAAAAATGCCACATCACTTCTTTTTGTTATTAATCAGAGGAAGCTCTGTCTACAGGATTCTGGTTTTCACATTTGATAGTATCAAGAATAAGTGTGAACACCTCAGAAAGGGAAATCTGGGTAGGGAAATAATTCTCTCGATGGCATTACTTCAGAAAGTGGATAAAAATTCTTCAATGTAATTCCAACTTGCTATAGCAAGTAATATCAAATTATTCTGCCTTATGCTTGAAGACACACAGAATAATTTCAGTATAAGTAGTATAAGTACTTAGGGAAGAATCCAGAGCACTGCTTTTGTTATAGGTGACATACAAACAAAACAGGACAACAAAACCAAACCAAACCAAACAGAAAACCAGGAAGAGTAAGATGACTAGTTCTAACTCTATGGCCTCAGATATGCAAATCATATATGCCTGTACATACATAGAGAGTCAAACTCAACACAATTGGAATTGAGGACATATTTTCAGTACCTGATTTTCTGCTATTTTAAGGTCTAAATGGAAGATCCTTGAAGTACGTAAGTTCTTCTGTTAGGGAAAATAATTCTGTTAGAGGGAGGTCATCACCTCTTATCTATGTCGTTTATCTATGTGCCTAAATTTAGTTGAACTGGATCTCAGCTTCATGTTATAACTCAGATTAAGAAAGGGCAGACGCAGTCAGGTCAGATCAGCACAAAGGAAATGGAAACAAAAAGGACAGAAATCCTTGTAAGTTGAACTCTCATTAGAATGCGGTGTTCCACTTTTTTCAATGTGATTATATTTTCCAGAATAAAAAAGCTGTCTTTTACTTTCACTGATGCTACTCTAAGCATATAAAGTCACAGATTGAAATAAATGCTCTGATGTCAGTATGTTCTAAGAGAGGCATACTGTAAAGTCTCACAGATTCATCTGTAAAGAAGTACATTGTTTATTTTTCTATATGGGACAGTAGTGCTGAAAGATGCTTTTCACAGTTAGGAAGTTTGAGATACTTTTAAGTAATGAAAAGCAACTGAAGCATTTATTCATGTGCACACCTGCCTGTTCAAAACAAAATTGCTGGTTATCTGTGAACACTGAATCCTTCCAGGAGGATTTCCTCTTTACTAACTTGGAACATTAACAAATAGGACTCTTACATTTGAGTTACGTGTTACAATTTATTGCACATGGAGAGAAACATGGCTGATGGGAGATTGACTCCTGTCCTCCTGCTCTAGCTCTGAAGCAGATCATTGGAATGCACAGTGCCTGTTTTGCTGTAAACACCTCTTGGTACAAGTTCAGATGAATTCTGTCTTTTGTGGTATCCTGCAATTGTACTAAAATAATAATAATAATAATAATAGGAAAAAAAATCCTTCTCCAGCTCTTAAAATGGTTGTAGTTGATATTTTTGTTGATATGAATTTTTAAGTTAATTTTGTTAATGATTTCCTATCACTATTTCTTGACAGTGCCAATATTAACTTGTATTCTTCACAAAGACAAAGAAGGCCAGCATTTTTATTTTGAACATGAATTCCCAAATTTAAAGTAAATTCTTGATAATCTGAGGGTCGATTGACCAGGTTTCAGATGGGACTTACTAGTGTCACTGACTTGTGAATTCTTTCTTACTTATTTTTTAAATTTACTTAATGGTAGTAGGTATGTTCTGTGGGGTCATTTTGTTTGTTTATTTTTCTCTCTCAGCTAGTCCTCATCCTTATTCTTTCAGATCATAAAGAGTTAAATGTAAAAAAAAAAAAACCAATAAAATTTTAGGAAAATAAAGCAGACAATTTGTTGTCTAGTCATGTCCCAAGACAAATAAAATTTATAGCATGTACATTGGATACACTTTTTCAAGCTAGCCTGCAGACATGCTGTTGTGGTCTAACTAGCTGTTCATACTAGCCATCATAAGGTACGCACTGAAAGAGTTTGGATAATGAATAATTCCACAAGGTGTTAATTTCAACTTTCCCTTACAAAGTGTATATATCTGAAATAACTACAACTACTGCAGTTGGTATTGAGTTATCCTTTGTATGTGATGTCAGTTTCTCACCAGGAGATTTATCCAATTGTAACTGAAACAAATGAAAATCCTTCCACTGAAACCAATAGACATAGAACCAAGATTCATGGGTGTACTACCACTCAGTACTTAAAGTGGTACAAGTATATATAAAGACAGCACTGTAATATCTTTTTAACTGTCATGAACAGGAAAAGTTTATATTTCCTTTATTTTTTTCAGAAAATCAGAAAAAAAAATTTCAAAAAATATCTTCGAATCTTGTGAATGACAAAAAAAACCCACCACTTCTGTGGCCCCATGGTTACTTCATGTTACTATGGAAAGCTAATTGTTCAAAATAACAAAAAGTAAAATTATAATTGTCCTGTATCCATCAAAAAAAAAGTGTCAATGGCTTCTCCTTCATCACAAAAAAGGATGGAGAATATATATTAAAAAAAAATAGTGTGAGATAGATTACATTTATAGATCATATCAAAGAGAGATTGTAAATAATAGCAAAAAAAAACAAACAGTAAAGAATACTCATGTACCAGTATCCATGTATTGTGTGAATCCCAAACAAAGAGAATTCATTATGACAGAACATGTTTTATGAAGAGCAAGCATCATTTCTTATCTTTTTTTTGTGATAATATCTTTCTTTTCTTTATGTTCTTCTTTTTCCTTTTTTTCCCTTTTTTTTTTCTTTTCTTTTTTTAAGTAGCATTTCACAGTCAGATGCTAAAGCATTTCAGTTGCTGACTAAAGTGTAAGGCAGCTTCCATGTTCAGCCATAATGGAGACAAATGACAGCTTCACTCCCAGCACAACAGGGTGGAGGTAGTTACTGCTACTGGTTGCAGGCCTGGCACAGATAACTGCTTGTAGAATAGACCCATCCCTACTGAAAATATATGATTGTCAGAATTTCCTTTTTTATCTGCCCAATATGATTAAAAGGTTTTGTATACTAAGCATCTCTTTTCGTAATATTTTTAACATGGAAGAGTTAATGAGCCATTACTAAATTGGATGTCCCATTTCTGCATCCTGTTAATGGGATAATAAACTAAGAGAAAACTCTTTTCTGAAGCTTTGATAATGCACAACTCATTGTTGTCATTATGTTTTAGAGTGCATTATGTGCCAACCATGCTAAATGCAGATTAATTATAAGTAAAGTTGAATAATCCTGTTTTGACTCATTTGATAGCATACCTTTTCTTCTTTTATATTTTTTTAAACATAAATAAATTTCAATCATAAGGCAGAAAAATTCTGGCAGTAGATGATCAAGAATCTATGAGCTAACATGCAGCTGACAAGTCTAAAAATAGCATCTCTCATTTCTCTTTTAGAAGCATGAAATTCTTAAAGGAAGCACATAGGAAACATGATTGCTGTTTATTTAGCCTCTATTCTTCATTTATGAATGCATTAATTTGTATTTTGGAAGTAAAACTCATGAAGCTATTAAGGTTAACAATTGGCTTTTGTTCAGATTAATTGAAAGAAACAATAGATGACCCCCAAACCAAAAGGGAAACATATAATTACTAAAAACAAATATGTAAGTTAATTCAGTAATTAAAGACATGTAGATTTTTTCCCACATTGGACATTTCTGAGTAGCAATGTATGGATGTGTTTGTGTGTGTTGTGAGTGAAAGTGGTAGTGAGGAATAGAACAAGACAGTCTGAACACAGCTGTGGGAAGGAGAATACGCATCGTCCTGGAAGGAACCAAGAGAGGAGGTTTTAGGTCAGCTTCTGTTTGAAAACCCTTTGAGGACATAAGAAAGAAACTTGTCTCCTATAATTTGTTTACTCCTGTTCTCAGAGAAACAGCATTTTATTTATTTCTAGTGAATGAAAATGACTGTGTCAAATAAATACATTACCCCATCATTAACATCTCCTAATTGCCACAATCCAAAAAGAATACAAAGTCTGGCTATTTTCCAGGCTAAAAGGGGTAATACTTTCAGATTCTCAGGCAATTTTTGTATTGATAATCAGTTTATAAAACTAACATGTTGAAATAAATTTTGATTTGAAAGAGTTTGATTCAGTAAGATACATAAATGCCTACCAGTTCAACTCTGAAACTTTTTGGTTCTGCCTTCTAGAGATGCCAGAAAAAAAAATACAATTTATAAGTGGAATTTCATCCATTAGAAATGTATTCTCAGGAAGCCCATATGCTCAGTAGGAAGATGCCAGAAGGTAAGGAACAAAAATGTTGAGATTCTGGGATTTGTCATTTCTTCTCCCTTTCCTTTTTCACTTCATGGACAAGACAGTGACTCAAAGGGAAAGACAACTGTTTCCTAGTATTTGGGGTACAGTGTGGAGTTTGTTTTTTTTTGAGACTAGGTGCCCAGAGGTGTCTCCCAAATAATTCAGCAGCTAGTTGATATCAAATCTGGTCAATTTTCTATATTTGTGGACATATTATTTCTTCTGGACACCTGTTTATGAGGCAGATAAATACAATGAGATTACTGTGCAGTCAGCTCTACACTTTCAGAGGTAGTGAGGAGCTAGAATGATCCAAATGGTGGGGAAAAAAAAAAGTAAAAATATGACAGCAAACATGGCAAAAGTATAAAGATATTATCCAAATATACTTAGCTGGATCCCTCGGAGCTTCTTCCTTCTGATCCAGCAACAGTGCTGCCACCTGACCTGGCCAGAGCAGAATAACTTTTAGTATCTGGTCCACCCACTTCAGGCCTCCAGCTGTGAGTTAGTTCATACTGGCCAATCAGCTCCACATAGCCCTCACAGAAAGAGAAGAGCTTGTACTAGCTGTTAAATGAGGAGGAAAAAAAAGAAAATCTTTTTTATAAAATATATTAATGAACGTGCTTATATGAATGTGTGTGTGGGTACACATATACGTAAGTTAAGTATTATGTTCAGTTGGTGGGTAGTATAACTAGGAAATAAGTTAACTAACTAAACCAGAATATATATGATTTAGTTGTGGATAGAAACTCTAAAATACATCTGAAATTTTGAGTCAAGATTTCAGGGCACAGCTCTTTGAGATTATTAATATTATTGTTTTAGTCTGATTATTAATAGACATTTACAAAGTGAGCAACATGGTTTTTATTCTTTACAGTCATCATTTCTTATTGGTCTCAAAATAAGTCACAAATTCACAGGAAATTTCTGTGCATTAAATGTGAAGGGAGAGATTTACAGTTTCTATACTCACTAGAGAATTTTTTTTTTGTTTCGATCTCATTGTTTTACACATTTTTGTTGAACAGAATAACAAAAAACTCCATCTGTAACATGAAAAATGCTTATCTTTCTGTTTTGTCAGTATAAGCACATTTGGTTTTAATTTTTAATACAGTTTCAGTTTAGGATTTCAAAATTCCCTTTTAAAAGATACTAAATTACTTGCTTTCAGCTTGTTTGAAAATTCGATCAAAAAAGTTTATTGGTTTCTGTAGAGATGGAATTTTGTGTACTGTCTTAATACTTCAATGCACTCAGGCACTTAACTAGTTTATCCACTACTTACCTAAATCACTGTAAATAGGATAGTGCTATTAATAAAAAGTTTTTGGAATAGTGTAGCCTAGATGACAAATGAGTACCATTTATTTCAAGCTACGAGTCATTTGTTCAGACACATCCTTGGTTAGGAAACGTTGTCCATATTGTTGGGTGGCTTATGCAAAATGATCTACAAGTCTCATTCCAGTTTCTGATGGAGAAGCATGTGTGATAAAAACCTACCATCAAGAGTAACATAAGCCAATCTGTGTAATCACAGCACAGAGACAAATCTCCACAGGATGAAATCACAAATGACTTCTCACCTCCTGCTGTGTTTCTTCATATCATATTTTACACTAATTGGAAGGAAGAAAAGCTGAAACTAGGACAGTCTCAGTTTTGTGTAACCTTTGTTAATGACTTTGTCAAGATTGTCAATCAAGTTTTTTCCATCAAATTATGCAAAATTAATAATTAAAGAAAATTATAAAGGAAAATAAATGTTTTATTTAATAATCTGAGAAACTAATGAAAGCATGTCATAATTCCTGTAGTCCATAACTTTGTCAGTTTGCAACATTCTTCCAAATCTGAGTGATTGTTCTTCCTTTTTTATCTTCCTTGCAGACTCTCCCTCAGCATACTATGTCAGTTCTCTGACATCCCTGAGCACCAGTCAGACAAGAAGCAGCACATCCTAGGCTGATTCTCAGCTATATGTGGAAAAGGAAGCATACAGAGGGTGGAAGCAAAGATGGGCAACCTGGAGGAATACAGAAACATTACCTAAGCATCCAAGGATGAACTTAGGAAAGCTAAAACCCATCTGGAATTTAATCAGGCCAGGGATGTCAAAGACAACAAGAAGGACTTCTATAAGTGCAGAGGCAAAAACAAGAAGATCAGGGAAAATGTGGGGCCACTGCTTTACAAGATTGGGGATTTGATTACACAAGACATGGAAAAGGCTGAGGTACTGAATGCCTTCTTTGCCTCAGTGTTTATTAGAAAAAACTCACATGTGGGGAAAGTCTGAGTGTGCTGGGACTGCACCCTGAAGAAGAAAAGGCTCAGGGGAATTATTACTAATGTATGTAAATACCTGAAGGGAGGGTGCAAAGCAGATGGAGCCAGGCCCTTTCAGTGGTGCCCAGTGATAGGACCAGAGGCAATGAGCACAAACTGAAACACAGAAGGTTCCCTTTAAAAAAAAACAAGAAAACTTTTTTTTTTTTTTTTTTTTTTTTTTTTTTCCTGTAAATGTGTCTGAGCACTGGAATAGATTGCCCAGGGAGGTTGTGGAGTCTCCATTCCTGGAGATATTCAAAAGCCATTTAGACACTATTCTGAACAATTGGCTTTTAGTGGCCCTATTTGTGCAGCGCGGTTGGACAAGATAATCTCCAGAAGTCCCTTCAAATCTCAACCTTTCTGTTTTTCTGTGAATCTGTAACATTAAAGAAAGCTACTAACCCAGAATAAAAACAGGGCTGTCTTGAGAGAAAAGCTTCCGAAGGTTTGGGAACAGAGGTTTAAGATAGCTTGCTTGTCTGAAAAATTATTTCCAGGTCCTCCAATCTGCAATAACATTGTCTAGAATCTTAAGTAATTTTTAAAGAAAATATCATCAAGTCACCTTAAAGGTTGGCACACTTCACTAAAAAGTTGCAAACATACCAGGGGCAGGTCTGCAGCCTTCTTGTACTGTAAAAATGGTGACAACTGGCAGGTAGTTAACACTTACTAGAGTGATTTAAAATGTCAGTATTATGTAGAAAGTCACATATCAGAGTTCAGTGATATCCACCAAATCTTTAAATACAACTTTAAAATTCCTTGTTAAAATTGAGTGTTTTAAAAATGCTACCCCCTCTGGAAGCATCAAGACTATCTTGAAAGCATTTGAGGTTATTTAAAAGTGAGTTAAATTTTCAAAATCATGCAAACTCTGGTTTTTCTACTGGGATTTTTTTTTCTCTCATTTTCTCATTAATTTGTGTTACCTACAAAAAAATATAAAAGAATGTCAAGCATCTAAAGTAGGTAAATATCACCAGAGAATTACATAATAATTTGCCAAACATTCTAATTCTATTAATATTCTGATTGTTTGATTGAGATAATATTTATGCCACCTCCACATCATCCTTTTGGAACTATATAGTCTATGTTTTCACCTATTTTTGTCTTTTATATATATCTGACTATCTATAGTTGAGCACGCTAATATTTTTGACCCATGGGATATAAAAAATCATACAGAATTATTACAATGAGAAGTTTTAGCAAAAAAATTTTTGTGAAATACATTGGTGGCAAGAAAATGAGCTGGAAAAAAGGTAAAGTTAACACATTTATGCTTTTTTTATGTGGCCTGCATTCCAATATAAGTAGTTTACCTTGAGCTCTAACTTGCAATTAAGACAATAACAGGTTCCCTCCTGGTGGTATTTATTTGTATTTCTCCTAGACTGAGTAATTTTTTAATAATTTTTTTTCATATATGTATAAGATAAGAATGCCAATGTATGAAAAATTAACATTTTATTAGCGAAAATTAGTTTTGGTTGTACAAAAAGGGGCAACAATTAAAGAAATGCATTTTCTGTCATTTCAATAGCAGTAAAATCTATGCCCTTTAAAAGAATGTAAAAAAAGTTAAAATCAAGGTGCAATGGCTAAGCTTAGTTTTCCACAACTTAGATGCGTATAGATAATGCAGACATCCACATCACCCTGGTACCCTTTATTATAACTGAAGCACTTCTGATGTGTTATCCATTTATTCTTAAAATGGGAATTTCCTACTTGGTTTATCTCAAAGTGCCTTTTTATCTCTATTCAATTGAAAAGAAGTTTAAAGTAATTGTCAGGTATATGTATCTACATTACACACACCTAATCAAGTGAGACTAATTCACTAAAACCATTTTAATTCTATCCCTCAGTAAGAAGTTTGGATTTCAGTCTCTAGTGGGGTCATAGAAATGGCCTTCAAGAGGCCTCTAGCCAAGGAGCCTCTGAAGTTAAACAGGTCAGATATTCAGAGACTTTCCACATAAACCTGTATAGCTGATGAGTGAAAATTGCTAAGTGCAAGAGCAAGTCTCATGTCTTGCTTAGGAGGACCTCTCAATCTTTTAGTTGAATCAGAGGTACATTTTAGGTAGTTCCACTCACCTAGTAAAGCAGAACTACTTTTAAATGTATCAAGAAAACAGAAGAGATAAAGAAAGAGAATTTAGTAGTTGCTGCTCTTTGCACAGCAACTGAACCATTAGGCACATACCCAAGAAAAGCTAAAAATAGATTCCAAACCCTCATGAGTCCCGAACACATACTGTAGGTGAGAGGATGACTTTATAATGGCAAATTAGGATAAAACTGGGCATGTAGATGACTCCTAGCCAGCTTGCCTATTTGATTTCTCAAAAACTTGTTTGCAGATTTCATATTAACTTGCCTTTGAACAGACAGAAACAACCCATAGAGACACTGCAGTCCTCTATTTTCTTCTTTCTGGCTGAGCTCTGTAGCCACTAAGTAGAGTAATGTTTATTTTCACATTATTTTTTTGTCTCCATGACTCCTCTTTTGTGTTCTTGATTGTACAGCAGCCCAGTTGCACTGGGAAATACTCTAAATTCCTTACCCTATTCTGCCCGCATATCCCAGAATGTCCATGCAGCATAATATAAGCCTTCCCTTTTTCCGGAAGATATTACTGGTCATTGTATTCCAGTAATATTTACACCTTGCCTTAAATATCTATGGTAAGTTTAGAATAACACAGAGTTAGAAAGTATTTGAGAGGAGGCAATCTGATCTGCCATGGATGTTACGTGCTAAAAGAGTAAGTCAGCTAGTCTACTTGCAGGTATACAGTCTCTGAAAGTTTCAAAATCCAGTTATTGTCCCACAAATGCAAGTGCCTATAACCTCTGTGCCAAACAGCCTGGATCTGATTATACTCTCAACGGAGCTCTGAAGCATGGATTTACTAGAACAAAGAGAACTAAATAAGCTTGAGTTTCCTTTCTAACTTTTCATATTACAGGAATTATTTCAGGTACAGGAGTCAATACCAGTCACATCATTATGGACTGTGACTTTGAATCAGAGATAGCCTGATAAGTACCCAACTGTTCTTGTTCATTGATCCGTGTGGCCAAAATACCACCAAAAGATAATGATGGGTTTGAGCAGAATTCAGACCTTTGTAAGAACAGTTACATTTCCTGTACTACACAATTCACCCAGAACATTCTAATTATTTAAATAAATGCCATCGAGCATTTGATTTCATTAATTCTTAATTACAAGTTAAATGTCTATTTAAAACTGTTATCAGGAAATAACTATCTCCAGTAATATGTAAGTTACACTGCAAGCTCACACTTGACAAGACATATGAATTTAGAAACATAGCAATTTATCTAAAGAATTGTGCCTTTTAACAGATTAATTCTGTAGCAAAATGTATCTATATCTGTGGGTTCCATTATACTTCCTGGAAGTGCACTTATGGCTCAACAGACTGGAGGCAAGACTGTAAGCGGTATCTGTATGTACCTCCATGTAAAAAGTCTTCAGTCTGTGCCTAGTACCGTTTATTTAAACAGTCCTTATAAAAGTACTACGATCCTCAGATTGCCTGAGTGTACAAGATGGCTTTTTTAGACTGAACAAGAAAGATATACATTTGAAATTATATTTTTAATTCTAATTTTAATAAATCACACAAACTATTCATAATCCACAATATTTCTCTGCATGTGTATGGTATGTTATTCTAACCTTTATCACTGTAGTGCTTCAATATAACCTTCAATATAAAGCATTGCATACAGTTAAAAATATGTATTTTTGTGGTGGTCAACCATAGTGCACTAAGATCAGCCAAAGTTTTATAAGAAATACCTGTCATCAGGTGAAAAAAAAAAAAAAAAAAAAAAAAGTAAAGAATACTCCTAAGTCTTCATTCAAAATATTTTTTCTCAGTTTATTCCTGAGTTTCTTTATCCGTTATCTCTGATTTTGAGTATGTGTATGAGCTTAGTCATTATTTTCTCCTGCCTTCTCATCAGCTATCAGAAAAAAAAGATGCTAAACAAACAACTTCTGACCTTGATCTGCTTTGTTTGATCAATATGTTGCTTGCTCAGCATTTCAGTTCAGCAGAATCTAAGCTTCTCCCCCCTGCATTTGATTTTACAAATTACCTCCTAAATAGTCATAAAGAAAAACACTGCTCTATTGTCTTTCTGATATCGTAGAAGTTGAACTTGGAGCTAAGAGTGCAAGTTGTGGTATCTTATGGTAAGTCTGCTTGAGAATTAAATGTTTTCAGATTTCTTCCGTGTTAGAATAATATCTGTAAGATTTTGTGTTCCAATGTCAACTGAAGACAACTTCTTGTGTTTAATAGAAGCCTCATTAGAATTGTGAAAAAACATAACATTGCAATGTACTCAGAAATCATAAAATCTAAAAACTAAAGATTCCTGTACAAAATAAATTAGCTTACGTATTCGTAGACATTTGTCCCGGTTTTGGCTGGGACAGAGTTAGCTTTTTTCATAGTAGCCAGTAATGCAGTTATGTTATAATGCAGTCTTTAATTACAACACTTTACTATTCTTCCCAGAAGTAAATTCCTATGTCCTTACCCCAAAATAAAGAACTACTAGTACTTCAGAAGCAAAGTAATCATTGAAAGTGTGTATATATAAACATATATATATATTTAAATTGCAAAACCATACACTTTATTTTAGGTTCATTCTGTAAAATTAGTGATTTATTTTTTTGCAGAATATTTCCAAACTTCATAGGCCAAGTACAATATACCTCAAACCGAATGTTAAATACTAGTAGAAGTAGTATGAGTAGTCAGTATATATCTTTATTTCTCCTCCTAAGTCACTAAACATTTTTTATTTGGACTTTGATATCATAAAGCAAGTATGATGAATCTCAGAATAATCTCAGAATCATTTTAAGAATAACTAATCAAAGATGCAGAATAAATTGTTCTGTTTTGTAGTCACATTAATGTAGTGCTGTTTACATTATTTGTATTTTTTTTTAATTTTTGCTTTGTTTAAGCATTAGAAGATTTTATGGGTTTCATTTAGAACTATAGTCCATGAAGCAAAACTGTACTTCAGAAGAGTCATGACAGGCACCATGTGGTGACAGGTCCCGAAGCCATTTTTCTTGAAAAGCAGTAATGTTGATAGGAAAGTTAATAAGCTAATTATGCAAAAATCAGAATTTCACAGAAACAATTTTAGAATTCTGAGAAAACTGATTAGATTTCTGTACATATTTCTGAGAAAATAATTACAGCAATAAAGAGAAAAATGCATTCAAGGCAACTCTGGTTATTCAAACATACCTTCAAGCACTGATTGAAGCATAGAAACAGGGCACCCTAAGGAACATGTAAAATCACACAGACCTGAGGAGGTCCAAGGGATCAGCACATCTAGTGACAGTCTCTCAGTAGTAAGATACAACACCATGTCATACTTCAGCTCCATATCCAAAATCTTAATTTTCAACCGGCTCCATATCCAAAATCTTAATTTTCACCACCTTCAGTCCTGCTATTTCAGTACTTGTATTAAGACAAGGTTATTTTCCTACACTTTACTAGTGTCTCGGCAATTCTACCCCAATAACTGTAGAGAATACATGCCTAAAAGTCTTTCTATAGAGTCATCTAAGGGTGTAGTATGAGTCTGTCCTGGGTTAAGCACAGACTGCTTAAAGTTAACTCTGTTAATTTTTTTTCCTCTTCTTCATAAATAGCTAGCAAGAGGCTGTGTTTTGGATTTATGCTCAGGAGAAGAACTGATAAGAACAATGTTTTGTTCTGCTGCCAAGGTCGGCAGACGAGCAAAGAGACACAGTCCAGCTGCTAGCCTGGGATTTGCTCTTAGGTTAAGACTGAGAGCCAGACTGACCAATGATTTATTCCATAACATACATGCTATACCCAGTATATAGGTGAGGACCCTTCCAGGAGATGGCTCTCTCTCTTTTGCTTCCCTTGGGCTTCAGATAATCTCACTTCAGGTGTCTGCATTCGCTCTCCCAAGGCCTTTCCCCCCACACACACACTCCGGTCAGCTCTCGGTCTGGGACCCTCAAATCATTATCTCCGTTCCGTGAGTTTCGGGATCCTCCCTCTCCGGGGGGATTGTTAGCTGGGGCCAGGTGGTCATTTTCCCCCCACTACGGTCAACTCTCAGTCTGGGACTCTGGGACTGTTATCTCCGTTCCATGAGTGCCTCCGGGAGAGGTGCACCCCCTCGTCTGGGGTAATCGTGCGTGTAGTTCGCTGAGCCTTTGGTCATCGGGTTGGGGGGGCGGTGCAGTATCACTGTGTATCACTCATTCTCTCCCTTCTCCGAGACCGTTAGCCAGGAGCAAGCTGGGCCTTTGGTCATTGGGTGGGGAGGGCAGTGTCACTGTGTGTCACTAATTTGTATATTTGTATATAGTATTATTTTCAATATTATTGTAGTTTAGTTTTGTAGTTTAGTTATTAAATTGTCCTTATCTCAACCCATGAGTCTTTTTTTTCCTTTACCCCGAAAACTGGGTTACATATTTGGTAAAAGTCACTTGGCTAGTCAAAACTAGAGGATCTGCCAATCGGGCTGGTCCTGCCCAGTCAGAATCTTTTCCATTTACCCCTTTAATTCTCTCCCCTATGATTGGGTGGGGGCAGGAACTGTGTGAGCGGGTGTGTGTGGCTTGGCCCCCAGCCAAGGGCTAACCCATCACAGAGTCCATACAAGGCACACAAATACAGCTCAACTAACAGGTAATTGCTCGCCTCATCTCACTGCTCCTCTGCTCTGGTCCTTGGATTCCTCCTTCTTACCTCAAGGCCCAAACTAGCCTACTTGGGCAGAAGTGGTCGTGCTGCAACAAGTGGTCCTGTATGTAGTCTGTGATCACTGTGAAAAGACATTTGAGTAAGACATCTTACATAGATGTTTCGTATTGGCTGGCTACTAGGAAACGGATTATAACATGATGAATGATAAGGAAAAGATTTTGAATGCTAATGTATGGGGTGAGAGGAGCAGGCAAGAATCATTGCTGACTGACACACTCCTGGCTGACAGTGCTCACCTGCTGCTTGGTGGGTAGAGTACAAAGGTGGTTATTGCTCCCTTCATCTCCCCATGCCTCTCAGACGGATACAAGCTGCATGGAATGGACCTCTGGTGAAGCCTATATTATACAATCTGTTTCAAATAAAAAGAAATCCTTGAAGCTTGCAGATAAAATTCACTCAATTTAGAAGAAGCAAAGTTCAAAAATTCAGTATGGGTAGCTCTCCTGGTCTCTAGAGGACTCAGACTTTAAAAAAACTAGAGAAAGAAAAAGAAAGAAAAAAGTAATCGACCTGAACAGGAGACAGTAAGAGCAGAGGGAATGAAAATAAGGTCCTTGAAGATACTAACTACTTCCAAGCTTAAAAAAGATAAAAGGAAAGGCTGACTTTAAAGCAGACTAACTGCAGTAAGTAAGTGATACTATAAACATGAATAGGAGTGAGGACTACGAGAGCACTGACATGTATAACATGAGCTAGAGAGAAGGGGTTCAACTCCTTCAAATAAATTTCATCAAGTCAAAAAAAAAAAAAAGCCATCTGTAAAAACTCACTAGCTCTGGGTGAAAAAAAGAAATGGTAAGTAAGTGACCAAGAAATCAGTGTCTACAGGCATATCCTAATAAAGCCCTTGACTAAAAGGCTAATAGGGAGGAAAAGACCCTTCTTTATCAGTTCTTAAGAAATAACTCTTAGTTTGGAAATAATATATTAATACTTATGTTTCTCTTGGGGTTTGATTATCACTGGCAAGCTCCAGATTTAGCTTCTTGAGGGGAATGACTGACCAATCACCAGTGGTGTTCCCCAGAGATCAATCCTAGGGCTGTTTCTGTTTGATACTTTTATCAACAGTCTGGATGCAGGAGTTGAATGCACCATTAGTAAGTTTGACGGTGATACCAAACTGGGAGGTGCTGTTGACTCTCTTGAGAGGTGAGAGGCCTTGCAAAGGGATCTCGATAGATTGGAGCATTGGGAAATCATTAATGGGATGAAATTTAACAAGTTGAAATGCCAGATTCTGCACCTAGGATGGAGTAATGCCAGTCACAAGAATACATTGGGAGAGAAGTGGCTGGAGAGCAGCGCTGCAGAAAGAGGCCTGGAGCTGTTGGTCGACAGCAGGCTCAATATGAGCCTGCAGTTTGCCCTGGAAGCCAAGAGGGCAACCCACTTCCTGGGGTGCATCAAACACAGCATAACCAGCTGGTCAAAAGAGGTGATTATCCCACTGTATACAGTACAGGCACAGCCTCACCTTGAGTACTGTGGGCAGTTCTGGGCCCCACAATTTAGGAAGTTTCTTAAGGTCCTTGAATGCATCCAGAGGAGGGCAACAAAGCTGGTGAAAGGGCTGGAAGGGGTGTCCTGTGAGGAGCGGCTAATGACTTTTGGTTGTCGAATTTGGAGAAAAGCAGGCTGAGGGGTGACCTCGTTGCTCTCTACAGCTTCCTGAGAAGGGAAAGCAGAGAGGGAGGTGCTGATCTCTTCTCCCTGGTATCCAGTGATAGGACGCATGGGAATGGTCCAAAGCTGTGTCAGGGGAGGTTTAGGCTGGACATTAGGAAGCTTTTCTTCACCTAGAAGTTGGTCAAACACTGGAAAAGGCTTCCTACAGAGGTGGTCGGTGCCCCAAGCCTGTCAGTGTTTAGGAGGCATTTGGACAATGTCCTTAATAACATGCTTTAACTTTTTGTCAACCCTGAATTGTTCAGGAAGTTGGACTAGCTTATCATAGAATCATAGAATCTTTGTAGTTCCATTACAACTGAACTCTCCTCTCCTCTCCTCTCCTCTCCTCTCCCTGCCCCCATAGTCAGTGACTGAGACAAACATAAAAGAGCAGAGGAAGTCAAAAGAAAATAACAAGTCCAGGAAATAAAAAAAACCAATGTATGTATAGAATGTAAATTTTGCAGACAAGATGACAATTGACAATAAGTCAGTTACATCCTTTCTCCCCACTATGTGAAGAGAATGAGAGTCTTTTTATTTTCTTGGTGAAGAATACTGTAATAGATAACTATGATACTCTTCCTTTAATACTCCTCAATTCAGAGTTTCCTAACCCAACCACAGCACCGATTTTTGAGTTTCTACCACTTATTCTATGTTTGACATTGAAAGATTAATCCATTTTTCTCTACTAGCTTCTTTCTATATGGACTGCTTCTCTTCCCTAATCAACCCATCCATCACCCTTCCTTGTATCTATTCTTTTCTTAGTGGAGAGAGAAGAAACTTCCAGGGCACATGTCATCTCATCAGGAGGTAAGTAATAATGGAGGGTCAAACGTATTGCACTTGAAAATAGCCTGTTAGCCCATAGACAAATAAGCATGGGATGACTAGATTTTTCTGTAGTTGATACCGTTTGCCTCACTTAAGCATTGCCACTTGTGTGCTTTAGTGTGGCAAACTGACAACCAGATCAGTTTTTACAGTATTTGGAGTTGCAGAGGCAAGAGGCTGAAACTGAGTGGCTTTCTGAAGTTTACAATTTTATACAAAGGCACTCAAGGATTTTTGTTTAATAGTTCTCCTTACGTAGATACTGTAAACATCTTCAAGTGTCTCAACTTCTGCCACCATTAAGTTGCTGTGTATCTCAAGCAAATGCAAGAAATAGACTAACAAACAAACAAAACCTTAATAAATATATTAATATAAAAT
>NW_010122703.1:38625-39299 GCF_000699245.1 Pterocles gutturalis | reverse complement strand
CTCTTATATTGAGGGGGGGCAAGTGACACCCTGTTGCAGGGATGAGTTCTGCTTCCCCCAAACTCCCCTACCCCAAATTTCTCCTCTCCCCCCTCCCTTGAATTTTCCATCCCATCTTCTCTGCTTTCCTCACAAAAAAGGATGGAGGTGAGTACCCCCAAACTGTAACAGGGTGGGTCCCCCCCATCCAGTACACATGTCTATGAGAAAGAAGAGGATGGGGGGTGGTGCCTAGCCCCCACAATCCTACAGAGCCCTCCCTCCCTGGATCCCTTGCAAAACACTTCCCGGGGATCACTCAACGTGGGGAACAAGGCGGCTGCTTAAAAACACAAAGCCGGAGCCCTAATGAGTTCAATTACAATGTGGTAAACACATTGCCTCTACGCTTTAATTAAGCCGCCTGTCCAATTTTAACTCATTAGTAATTCATTAAGAGAACAGCCTTTAGCTGGCTGTAAGAAGAAGAGGAACCACAGCCTGTGCAGTTATGCTGGAAGGTATTGGGGGGACAGGAGAGGGTCCTCCTGCCTCAGAAGTGGCTCTTGACCCCCAAATGAGGATCACCTGTTGTCCTGGCTGCTATGGTCCCCTCCGTCAGGGAAAGGGGACACAGAGGTGCCTTGCTGGGGAGGAGGAGGAGGAGAGGTGTCCTGGGGGTACCCAGGACCCCT